>NW_024537555.1:0-12388 GCF_016647745.1 Suillus plorans
GTCTTCCTACCTTTGCTGCCCCTTGCTTCCACCCTGTGAGATTTTTGCACTGGGGTGCATCTACCTATCTTCATCTTGTTTACTAATGTTGCAAGCAAGGCATCAGCTCAGGTGTAATGAATTGTTATTGCAATATGATGCTGTGCAGTCCTGTTGGCTCATTACAAATTCATTTCCATTAATGGATTCTTGTCAAATATGGGCTGATTAACCGATTATTAGGCTTTGCTTGAAGTTCAACTTCGCACAATTCATTAATACTTCTACCTTGCAAATCCTCAGCCCGTTCTGCATGCTGATTCACTATGGCAAGAACAGGTCATTCCACCAACACGACTTCCGGAAGACACAGGGCGCGTCAACCACAGTCGCAGAAGCTCACAGACAAGGAGATTTTGGAGTTGAAGAACTACCTTCCTGAGTGGACTGCCGCCAAAAGGAGTGAGAAGAGGGGGATTTTCACTGCCATAGCAAGGGCAGCCAGGTTGTTTGCTCCTAAGGTGGACCAAAAACAATGGAAAAAGAGGAAGCAGGTGATGCTCCTTTGTTGCGTTGAAAAACTAAATTTTCAACATCACATTTTTTCATCAAATCTTAGGTGTACAAGACTTGGTTGTTCAACAACAAGAAAAAGAAGGAAAGGAAGGACACCATCAAGTATGGGAGGAAATGGACGCCCAGGATGGTGGTCTACCAGCAGAAACGCGAAGAGGTGCTGAAGAGGATTGAGGACGAGTCGGGGGTAAAGCCCGGAGATCCTGGTATGTTCAAACATTATCAGGTGGCGGTGAAGAGAGTCATGGCTGAATTGGACGACAACGAGTTGGAGAAGGCGAAAGAAACAGCGGAAGAGTGGTCCAACAACTGTCCGCCTCTGGAGATACAAGCACAAGTCGCCCGTAAGAAGGGTCCGGCATATATGGAGCACTTTTCGAACGAGATGTGGAGGCAATGTGGGATGAGAGTTTTTGTGATGTCGGCTTGGAAGAATGAAAAGGGAGAGGTGCTGTTCGGGATGTGAGTACATTTACCCATTGACACGGATCTTTCATCTCAAAATATTCATGCAGGCATGATGATAACGAGGCCTTAGGAGACGGGGACAGCTTCATGAAGACAAAGGACTGGGAGGACATTGAGCCAGTGTGGCAGGAGTATGCGCAGGAACAGTTCGGTGAGTGTTTGAACCATGTATACCAGATTGAACATGTCGAGCATCATGATGATAGGTGCCGGGGCACGGGATGGAGGACGTCAGGTCAAGGGAGGTCGAAAAAGAATTCAAAAACCAGCTTTCAAACTAGAAATGGATGGGGAGGGTATGCCACTCCTTCCCGACATCACCGACACGAAACTTGAGGAGAAGAAGGCCATAGTGAGGGCCTTTCTTACATCGCACTATCGTGAGTTTCTCGTCGCATCATCTGACAAATTGTTCAATGCATGGACACAGGGATATGTTCCGGGAAGGACAAGGCGGTCGTACCATGGAGTGCCATTGTACAAAGTCAGGATGACTTCGTGGCCCGGACATATCTTCCGGCAGATGTTGACTTGAAGGAGCCTTCAAAGCTGCAAGATTGGGACATGACTGCCTTGCTCCATTTCTAGCATGCTCAGCAGGAAACAGGAGAAGGTCCCACATTTCTGTTCAAAGCATGGAAGAACAAAGATGGGGACATGGTACCATCTGTCATATCTGGCAAGTCGCCCTCTCCTCAGACTAGTATAGTGAGAAAGCAGCAGAGGGTTACTATCCGAGGGCCTCGGGATTCGTCGACAGAAGCTGAGAGTGATAAGGAGAGTGCCACTAATCATACGGAGGATGATGTGGATGATGACCTGGCTGACGGGAGACATCCGCTGAAGAAACCCAGGACGGGAGGTCCTACACCAAAAGGGACGGCAGTCCCACGTGCAATTCCAAAGCCTCGCCTGGCCAAGCCGGCCAAAAAAGGTGCATTACTGACATCAAGAATGGGCAACCTCCTTGCTGGGTTAACTGAAGACGCGACCAGCGAAGTTAGAGAGGATGTTGAAATGGAAGAGAGTATCACGCCGCCGGCACAGAAAAGGGGGCGGGGCAAGAAAGTCACAGTTGAACCATCCACGAGGACGACCCGGAGTAAGTTGCAAATGCCAGTAGACAGTACACCTAGAGTAACCAGAGCACAGGGACGCACTTAATGTAGATATATCTTCCTGCCGTCATGTGTAATGTCATATGTGCTATTGTGTATATGTCAAAGTACTAACGACCTAATCTTAAATCCCAAATCTCCAGTACCAAGGCCCGAGTACCGAACCCCAAGTTCCGAACCCCGAACCCCGATCACCGGGCACCGAGCACCTAGTACTGAGTACCGAGTACCGAGTACTGAGCACAGAACACTGGGCAGCGAGGACTGAGTAGGTGGAGTATACAAGTACCAAGGACTAAGTACTGAGTAGGTAAAGTATACAAGTACCAAGTACTAAGTACTGAGCAGGCAAAGTATACTGCACCAAACCCCGAGTACCAAACCCCGAACCCCGATCACCGGGCACCGAGCACCTAGTACCGAGCACAGAACACTGGGCAGCGAGGAAGGACTAAGTACTGAGTAGGTAAAGTATACTGCAATGTGTCTACTATCAGACATTGATCGATATTTACATGTTACTTGAGTCCTCAAAGAACTCAATGAGGGTATCTAATACCTTCAGCATTTCGGAGGTTGACTCCCTTACCCTTTGCATCCTCCGGAGGTCCGCATCTGCTTTCCGCAGTTTGTCGCATGTTTCAGCCCATGCCATCCTGAATGGTCTGTCAGCCTCAAGAAGTTGTGCTACTGTAGGGGCAGGAAGATTTCCATGACTCTGTTCATAATCACCCAGGCGATCTACAATTGTTTGAACTTGCAGAACATTAGCAGAGATAAATAATCAACTGTTGTATACATACTTTCAGCTTGATCATAAGATCCGATTGGCATGAACTCCTGAACCATGGCACGCAGTTCTTCATTGTTGAGTTCTGGCTCGGGCGATTGACATTCGGGAGTTTCTGAATTCGCTTGGGAGATAACATGAATAGAACACATGACATGATATGAATACACGTACAAGGTATGGGTGCCTCTGGTACAGCCGGAGTGGCCGGATGAGGTTCGGGAGTCGATTCATTCACTGGGGAAATGCCATGAAAAATGAACATGAGATGAAAAGAATAACCTCACCAGCCATAGAAAAATTGGGTACAGCCGGAGCATCATCAGACGAAATAAAGGTATCCTCCGGACCAAGATACAAGTCCGGGTCATCGTACAGGGCCAGTCCATCTGCCAGGGCCGGATATGACGGATCTGGAAGTATGCGATGGATTTGCACATGTAGAATATGTACATTTGAATTGAGAAACATACCGGGAATCGCATTTAACGAATCCAAACCACTGGATGACCCAGAATCAGAGTCTAACTCATCATCCGGCCCAAGGTATATATCATCTAATGGATCTAAACCATGTAAGATCAATTCACTGAAATCAGCAGAAACAAAACATACCAAGGGACATCCAGGACTGGGAGGTCTCATCCACATCCATTGAGGTGGATTCAGTGACCGGAGGGTCATGAAATCTGACCCCAGGTTGAGAGCTCATGATATCTGATGAGCTGATGAACTGATGAACTGATTGATAACAGATAACGTCGAAGTTCAACACATGGCCGGCGATTGCCGAAAGTTGAACCATGACCAAACAAAGACAAACAATCAATGATTTTCAACATTGTCCTTCAATTGTATTGTTTCTTTGAAACTTCATTCTAGTGATAACAGATTTCACCCTGCTTTCAACATTCTCACATCTGTCAACTCAATCCAAATGTCTACTCCAGTTCAATCTTCATTGGCCGACCTCAAGGCATCCACTGCTCAACTTGTGGGCATCATTGCCGGCGCCTGGCATGTCCCGGCCGGCTCAGTGCACGTCCACATTGCTCTGGCAAGGCAGGTCACCAATTGGTTGGTAAGTTGCACTTATTAAATTAGTTTACCATTGATGTTTCTAATATCCGGGTAGGCTGACATCATCCGGGTGCATGAGAAAGGGGATTACATCCCTGGCATTGTGGCTTCCTGTTCTAAGGAGCTGATGAGGGTGCGTTCCATGACTCCCCAGGTGTTGCCCAACTGGCACAGCATTGGCCATGATGATCCCCGGGTGGCTAGACACGCCTGGCGCAAGCAGGTCCGTGCCTGGGAGGCGTTGGGTGACAATTCCTGTGATCTCCCTGTTGTTTCTAATCCTTCCACTGGCCCACTGACTGTCAATCTTCCGTCTCCACCTGTCCCTTCCCCCGCACCTGTCCCTTCCCCCGCCACTGTCATTCACTCCCCTCCCGTCGTCGCCGGCAATGTCGCCGGACCTTCCGGCAAGATGACCTCCGAGTTCCGGGACAAAGGAAAAGGTAAGGCCATTTCTGTTGACTTGGAGCCGGAAGTCGGAGGGAGCAACAAGAGGAAGTCCCCCATGATTTCTGGACACTCCTCCCAACCTCCGAAGTCGGCGATGAAGGGTCACAAGCGTGTCAAGTCAACTGGACCCCCCAAGTCAAAGCTGTTTGTGGAGTCGAAAGATGATGAAGACCCAATTGTTCAGGTATGTGTTCTGGCTCATTTGTGACATGCTCTCAATTTGTTGTAGCCGATTTCACGTGGAGTGCCGGAGGTCGTCCTTCCCCAGCTCTCCACCATTGTTGTAAGGAAGCCCCAGTTGCCTCGTTCACCTGGTTCCCCCAAGAAGCAATCATTTGGGCCTGCTTCGGTAAGTCTGATTTAGTCGTCCGGAACTCATATATATGCTCATGTGTCCACAGCTGACTGCCAGCAAGCATCTGGAGGTCATGGTGAGTCTTCCGGACAGGTCCGGAACTCACATGTATCATTCTTACTCATGCCCATCGCATTAGGAATCTCCCATCAGTCGTCCAGAGGCTCGGGTAAGTCTTACAAGCTCGCCCGGAATTCACATGTGTACTCACAATTTATCAGGCAACCTCCGGCAGTCGTCCGGAAGTTGAGGAGTCCACTGGTGATACTTCCAGCGCTTCGGACGGTGACCCTCCGGCCACTACCACATTTGATATCACCATTCCCGGCCCAGTGAGTGCTCAATTAATTCCCCTAGTCCATCTACTAACGGATACCACAGAACAACCCCTGCCATTATTGCGTCAAGGAGAATTGGCCCTGTGCGACTCGTTTGGACAAGAGGTCCAGCCTCCCCTGCTTGTCTTGCATCCACTGCTCCACCAAGAAGATCAAATGCAACCCGGCATCTCTGGGATCCCCGCCCAAACGGACCCGAGGGAAGTCTACCACGGGACGGACGTGTTCTAAGACACCTGCCCCTGCTCCATCCACTGCTCCGTCTCCCTCCCGGTCAAGGGCCCGGACTCGTAGTCAATCTCGTGGCCCATCCCGAACTCCGGCCATCCCTGCTGCAAGTACACCCCAGGTGCAGTCACGTGGTCGCAGCAAGACCATCACTACCAAGAAGACACCTGCACCTGCACCTGCACCTGCACCTGCGCCAGCTCGTAAGTCACCCACACTTTTGATGACCGGCTGACCTTATTTTTGACTTAGCTGTTCGGTCTTCCCATGCCGGATCTCCATTCCATGGCAATCGCGATTCGGGATGGTGCAGCTCGCATCGCTATTCTTGAGGCTCGGGTGCAGGAGCAGGATGCTAAGATTGATACCCTGCAACGCCTCCATGAGAGCCCCCGGCACACGATGGTCGACCCGCACCCTTCATTTTCACTTCCGGACACACCGGCCGATGCAACAATCTTGCTTGATCAATCTGGTCCCCCCCGTCCATTTCACCCCTCCCCTCCACACTTTCCAACCTCATTGATTTGGACATGTCAGTCATGGAACCCACACCCTTGATGGTTGAGGATGGATCTGCTATGGTAGGTCTCATGGTTGAGCCCACCCAAGTTCAGCCTGAGGGTCCACAATCCTCCGGCGAAATTGTGCTCCCGGATGAACCAGGCAACCTCTTGCCAGAATCCTCCGGCAATATTGTGGTCCCTAATGAACCAGGTAACCTCCTGCCAGAATATGATTCCTCTGATGAGGATATGGATGTTGAGGGGAAGGTTGATCTTCCTGGTGAGGAGGTTGCAATGGCTACATAATTGCTCAGTGATAGATGTACATAAATCTTTTTCAATGCATGTTACCTATCCCACAATTGAATGATTCAATAATCAGTCCCGATATCCAGAACTCGAAACTGTAGATTGAGGTAGATATCACCCTACACCCTAACACCCGAATGTCAAATTTTCAGTGCCAAACCCCGAGTGCCGGGTGCCGGGTGCCGAGTCCCAAAGCCCGGAACTCAAGATTTGACATTTGAGACGAACATCATTTTTCAAACATGTTTCTATCAACCTCCGTATATCTATAAACATTTTACTAACCTCCAAACCCCGAAATATATTTTTGTTGTCTCATACCGAGTTCCGAGTTCCGGGACCCCCGAACCCCGAAACCCGGCAGTCCACAATTTTGGGGTTCGGGTGATTGACGGACACATTGACTTTGTTAAGACCATGCACAAAGGGTAGGACTGATTCCAAGGGGCTTGGCTTCAGCTCGTGCGCTGCGCCCCTTACCCGAGTATGTGCCCTTAACTTCAGAATGAAGTCCGGAGAAAGTCCAGTGAAGTCCGAAGGACTTCCGGAGAAGCGTGGGAAACTTCGGAAAGACTTTCCGGACGAGTGCGAGAAACTTCCGGATGAGTGCGGGAAAGTTCCGGAGGAACTTCCGGAAATTACGATGGAGTTTCGTCCTGACGGGGATATGTGTAATGGCTACTCAGGACAAGTCCTGAGTAGAAGCAAACAGAGGAAAGGCTGTGTCATATCCCGCATTCCGGACCAACATCTGACGACGTTCCCACGCCTCATCCGGACCTCCGGACCTCCTGTCCATGTCTCCAGACCCAATCCTCTATCCGTCCGGATCCCTGTACTCCTGCATCTGATATCCGGATGCCAGATCTGATATCCACATCTCCGGATCTCCGGATCCGACCTATCTGTCATGTCCGAACCCAAACCTTAAATCAGCGCCCATCCCCTTATGGTAATCACCTGTCTCCGGACTTCCGAACATCCGGATCCGACCCACGTCTATCTTCCTTGCGTTCCGGACCCAGACCTATCACGCATTCATCTCCGGACATCCGGATCCGACCCGCGTCTATCTTCCGTGCCTTATCCCTTTGTATGTTCCTTCTTGAGTTAGACTTCCTCATTTTCCGTACCTCATTTCATCTCCGAGTTCATTTCCTATGATCCGTCTTATTTTCTAATACATTTCCACATGCTCGTACATAGCCTTACCCCTCTGCTTACTGATCTGCACAGACTTGCCTCTAGTATATAAACCCCAGTAGATACTCCTGTATTTCCTCAGTCTGAATATCATACACATATTAGTCCTCGCACTAGTCTTCACACTAAGTCCTCGTAACAGTTCTATTCCTCCGACTTAGTAATCATCCATCTCAGGCCTAGGGAGGAATTCCCTAGGCCGGAGCTCCGCTCCTCCGCTCCTCCGCTCCTCCGCTCCTCCGCTCCTCCGCTCCTCCGCTCCTCCGCTCCTCCGCTCCTCCGATCCTCCACTCATCCACTCATCCGATCCTCCATTCCTCCGAGTTTCCGGAAGTTCCTCCGGAACTTTCCCGCGGTCCTCCGGACCTATTCTGCTTCGGACTTTGTCCTTGCAGCCTTTCCTCTGTTTCCTTCTACTCAGGACGAGTCCTGAGTAGCCATTATACATATCCCCGTCAGGACGAAACTCCATCGTAATTTCCGGAAGTTCCTCCGGAACTTTCCCGCGCTCATCCGGAAGTTTCTCGCACTCGTCCGGAAAGTCCTTCCGAAGTTTCCCACGCTCCTCCGGAAGTCCTTCGGACTTCACTGGACTTTCTCCGGACTTCATTCTGAAGTTAAGGGCACATACTCGGGTAAGGGGCGCAGCGCACGAGCTGAAGCCAAGCCCCTTGGAATCAGTCCTACCCTTTGTGCATGGTCTTAACAGTATATTCAGACTCACACCTTACCGAGTATACTGAATCCTTAGATCATACCTGAAATCGGATCCGACACCGTCCCTTGGAAACTGTGTATTCCTCCTCCGAACCCTCCATTTTCCTGTATCCCATTTCCGATGAAAACTCCGGATTTTCCGGAGCTCATTCTCCATTCCCTGCATCTGTAAACATCCGCCGGAATGCTCAATTTCCACCCTTCATGCTCTGCTGTCATTTCCACTTCAGTATCATGACACTCCGGTCCTGAAACCAAACAGGATTGTCACCTCCGTGGCAGAACAAATAGGTTTTCGGACTTGATGTCCTGTAATTCCCTGATCCAATCCTATCTTTCCGACGCCCCACAGTTCCCTGTAACTCCGATGTTTTCCGTTTCCGAACTATTTCCTGAACTGGCAAAGTCAACTCCGGAATGTCCCAAACATTCAACTCATTTGGATTCTCCTCGTACCACCTAGAATATACTTGCTCACCCACCATGATCCGTTGATCAATAGGGTATTTTGCAGACCTCCTTTCCGATTGGTACTACAGGAAATGCCTTAGACCTCCGACGTCAAATCCGCTTTTTTGCGGAACCCCTATCTTCGGACTAGCCATGTTTTCCTTCCACTGGTTGATTTCCAGTCCGCCTCCATGTTGGATGGCACCTCCTCCGGTCAAAGTCCGGACCCCTATCTACCATTCCTATCCGCAACCTGATTAGCATTCACCTTGTATTGGTCTCCACTACCCTCCTTGTAGAGGAACTCCGTCTTTCATGATGATTTTCCTGCCAAGTGTTCGGGTTTTGATTCCTCTGACAAAGGCCCGCTCAGGTTCCTGCCTCCGAATCCGGATGGCACTCTTTCCTCCGCTCTAGCCCCTATTTTCCCTTCCACCGCCCGGAAATTCTTTGTTGATTCTCCTCCGACATTGGGAATGTCTCCTGAAAGGGAAAATAGGAATTTTGCTTCCGTTACATCCTATGCAAATTCCTGACCATTTCCTGGCTTCATTATCCACCTCCGGACCTTCGAACCAAAACTCCGGAGCTCCTCCGATTCATTCTCCGGAAGTAGGTCCTGGAAAACCATCTGTTCCTCTCCAGAAGCCTGTCAGTTCTTACATCCGACATCCCGTCCGAATCAACAACTTTCCGAACGTCTCCGCGTTTTACCCCTATTTTCCGGAAGTTTGTAACTCCGGATCTCTATTGGCTTTCTTGATGAAGGTCTCTGCCCCTCCGATCTATAACTCCGGTTTGCTCCTTGTCATCTCTGAACTTTTCCGGATCAGAATAAACATGCTTTGCGATTGTTCTTTACTGTTACTGATACCACGTCCACTCCAATAGCTTCGGATAAGCTCCGGATAGCTTCGGATATCTTCGGACATCCGGACTTTTCAGTATCAAAGTATTCCTTCGTGTTATGGCTCCGGATAGCTTTGGATAGCTTTGGATAAGCTCTGGATATCTTTGGATATCTTCGGACGTCCGGACTTTTCAGTACCAAAGCATTCCTTCGCGTTATAGCTCATCCGTACATTCCATTGTCAAATCTCCATGTTTCCAAAAGATCTGTTCACTCCTCCGCTCCAGGACAAGTTACACCTGCTCCGGATCCGAAACACTCCTATGGGTATTCCATGCCATAGCCCGGACATGTTTTATACAATTGTCCATCCTCCGTCCTCACTTTTCCACTCTGCAATCCTTCCATCTGTCCTCCCGTCCTTTTTTCTCCGGATACCAATGTCCGACCTTTACCCCTATTTCCGGAGCTCAATACTCCGGATTTCCGGTGGCTTTCTTCATGGAAGCTCCTACTCCTACCTCCAATGCACCCCTTGTCTCTGGACCGCCTCCATTTGGAATGGATATACTTTGCAATAGCTTGGAGTTGCTTCGGACCCGCTTCCGCTCCTGTCTTAAAATCCCTCACCATTCAATAGTGTCTTCTCTGGAATCTGTTTCGGATCCGGAAAAGCACTGGTGATACCTCCGAAGTTTTTAGCACTACAGTCCTGCGTTGCATTGTATCTTCCGTTCCATTCTGTTCACTCTTGTGACTCACGTCCAGTTTCCTCCGAAAATCCGAAGCTCCTGCCGGAACCCTGTGCCCATTTTTCCTCCATTGATGTTTGGAAACATCTTCCAAAAGGGGGGATAGGGACTCCGCTTGAGTATTCACTTCACCCTCTTCAGCTTGTGTTCCACCCGGAATTTACTTGCTCCGTCCCATAAAGGAACAATTTCCACTGTCTTGCACAATCATCCATGCATGTGCAGCTTTCCTATCCGACCCATAACCTATCCGGACCATTCAGTCGTATTTCCGGCCGGATCAGCTCCGGAAAACCGCGGGAAAAGCGCACATTACATTGCATATCATTGGAATACATCCGGAACTATTCATCCATGATCTTTCTAGGCCATTGATAGTCATCCGATGCATTTGACTTCACTGCCTAGTGTACCATCGTGTTTGACTGCACTTCCACCTCACTTCCTCTATGTTCCGATCCACCTCCTATGGGTTTCCACGCCATAGCCCCTATCATCCGGAACTCCGGAATTCCGAACCACTTGCAAACACCTCTGTCATATCACATACATCTCCTCCGATGATCTGTTCTCTTCCTCCGCTTTTCCGACTCAATATCCGTTCTGACTCCCATCGGATATTTCACCATAGACCCTGGCATTGCCAAACACTTACGTCCGGACCTCCTATCATGTTTTCCGACCACATCCGACCCTAATCTGACAAACCCACTTCCAAGTCCACTGTGTCACCTCCACCGATAAAACCGACTATATATCCCTAGTTAACGCAGTCGCCTGTTGCAGGACTTGCGAGCTAGAAGGAGCCGGCCCATTTCAGTATCCACCTCCACCTGACCAGTGTTGACCTCCGGACCATTGATTTCCGGTCTGTTGCATCCCTTCCGAAACCTCCTGGAAAGCATTTCCGGAGTTCCATCGGAAAATCGCGTCTTTGCAGATGTTGTCAATTCACGCAATCTCCGGCCCATCAAACAGCTTGCTCCGTCCTTTATGAGCCTATACACTAGCTATCCTTTTGCTCTAGCAGCTGTACCAATGGATATCGAATATTCCGGAAAGACATCCTCTCTGCACTCCCATCCTTCTCTGCATTTCCGACCCTCCGCGTTTTTGACCCTTTGTGTTTCTGATCTCCGTGTTTCCGACCCATTCCTCTGCTATCATCATCCTTCCGTCCGACTCCTGTTGGTTCCCACGCCATAGCCCTACTCCGAACCATTCGGATCCATCCGCCCCATCATCAGGATTTCCATCCACCATGCGTGTTTATCAAAAAGCCTCACACCGTGTGCAAAATCCTGCTATTTGCATTAACTTTCAGTGCACCTGGAAACTCCGCCCATGACCTCTCGCAGTGTGCAACCAAAGCTCCGGAACATTTCCGGTCTTAGGGGCTAATTTCCGGAAGCTCACAGTCATATCCAGCAGATTCCTCTGACGCACTTCCGGCTCGAGTGATAGCACACATCGCAGATCGAATCCATTCAACCTCAGACCTCCGTACAAAGGAAATCATGCCTCATAGCACTCCTTTCTCACTTCCTGCACTCCGGAAGTTCATCAGTCATCATGCGATTACATCTCCGATCATTTTCCGGTCATAGGGGCTAATTTCCGGATTTCCGATGATGCACTTATCCTTAGCTGTACCTCAGTACAAGCTCTGCTTCATGGAGAAAGATATGTCTCACAGGACTCCTCCGTCACATCAGAAAGAGGCCTGCATCGCATCCACTCTTGCCCTCTTGTCCTGCACTCGCTGCATTTCCACTGTCCTGATACAACCTCCTCCGCTCTGAAAGCTTCCTCCGATTTTCCCACGCATTTTCCGGACTTCCAGTCACCTTCGGAATTATCCTCAAAGTGTTCCAGACTTCCACTCCGGAAACCTATTTGTCCTCACATCACATCACCATTCTTCACCACCGTCTATGACGTCCAGTTTCCAGATGAAGTACTAGGCATCATAATGAACCATGTGTGTGTCAGGACATTTCCGAAACCTCCGGAGATTTTTCAGCTCATAGGAACCAATCCTCTCAGGAATCCATCCATCATTGTCCTCTGCCATATACCAGCAATCTCCGTTCGGGACTTCCTGAGTCTTCAGCCTCGAGGGCTCGGCCTTAAAGGGGGGATACTGTCATATCCCGCATTCCGGACCAACATCTGACGACGTTCCCACGCCTCATCCGGACCTCCGGACCTCCTGTCCA
>NW_024537556.1:0-12289 GCF_016647745.1 Suillus plorans
TTGGAGCGAGTGCATTCGATGCTGCCACGGGCAGCGGCCAAGCGAGCAGATCTAGATTCGCGCTAACAAACGACGGTGAGTGCAGCACTTGGCTTCGCAACGAACATGTCCATACCTTGTGTCTTCCCGGGCGGAAATTATGATGCCGTTTCGTATCCGGGGGTTTCAGCTGAGGCGAGACGATCTGAGTTGGGATGCTGCCAAGAGAGGGCGTCGCGATCGTATGAGTCGAAGCGTCCACGAGAAGCGAAGCGTCGGTGGTCGTCAGGCGTCCGTCCTCCAGGGTGATTGGCTGGACTTGCGTCCGCTGAGAGGGTCCACTCCAGTCATCGATCGCGAGTGGTTTCGTGCCTTGCAATAGGTCGCCACTGGAACAGTCGCTGTCGTCCTACAAAGATTCAAACATTGAGCGATAAAAATGGGGAGACTGTGTGACTTTATACCTGGAGGATATTCCTTTCCTGAAGGTCCACGCCAGAGAAGTCCTTCATGAAGTCGTCATGATGATCGACGAGAGTCGTGTCAGAATCCATTGAGAGGCGCTTCGTGTTCGGAACCGGCGAAGTCGGCAGTATTGGCGTGCATAAAGTAGAACACGTATTAGATGGCTGAGTGCTGCAAGAGTCGTTTGCGATTAGATTCGGTGAAATTATTACGTCTGGCTGAGTGCTGCAAGAGTCGGTTGCGATTGATACGGACGGCGGAGTGCTACATGGTTCGGTTGCGATTGAAATTGAGTCTGCTGCAGTAGAGAAATCGGACACTTTGTTGCAAATGAGAGGCGCGTTGAGCTTGGCTAAATTGTGCTTCGGAGGGGGTTGACCATCTTTACTGAGGAGTATCCGGGCGGTCTCGTTGGAAGCTAGAACTAGTACCGCGACAGAAATACAGAATTCGGATATGACCAGGCCAGCGGTGACGTTCTCTGCTTCTTTGATGGCCTTGGACGTCCGATCCACCACAGTGTGTTTGAAAAAGAATGCTCCGAGGCACCCAGCGACGGTGACATGGGCGGCACCGTCGAAGATAGCGGAAATCATATTGTAAGGCGAGTTGAAGTTGAGAATGAGTAGTGAAGAAAGTAATGCACGTAAATCGAGGACGGGAAATGGGAGACGTATCTTGTAGTAGGCACGCTGTATTTATACTCTGTTATACCAGTTAAATCAGCACTGCCACGAAATAAACGAACTCGATCGCGACGCGCCTAGTCACGTGTATGAAAAATCACTTTATGTCAGCAGCCACCACCGCCAATCATGTAGCTGCCAATGTAGTCAAGTATTGGCGCAGGTTCCTGGACCATGACAAGTTACAACGCTGGGATTCTTGCGGTATGCGATCCCTCCGCATGTTGTTCATGTCTTCTAATTTGAGTTGTCTGTCGGAACTTTTTTTACGGCATTTTAATCGATTAAAATGGTCTAACGACGCGGACCCATTGCCATAGATTATGATCAAACAGTCAGCATTTTAATGAACCTCGCGCCATTTTAATGCACGTGAACATGATGATATAACGGGTATTTTAATAAGTATTAACCTAATATCAATGGGTATTTTAATGGTACCCACCGAGTATTAGTGGGCATTTTAATGGCGGCCCTGTGGTCTGAATGCACATTGTAAGGTTGTCAACTGAGGTCTTAATGTCGTGATAATCATTCCAGCAAGGTGGTGATGAATGTTCAACGCATATCAATTGTTATTGTGAGACAAATATTAATCTACATTATGATATGCATGGTGAAAACAGAAATGACTCCCCTCGCCTCCGTACTTGCCCGGACCATAAAGCCTGCTCATGACCAACAACCGACATAGAATAAGTGCGCTCTGGACACGCAAAAAAATGAGATCGAAAAGAGATAGGTAACACAAATAAAGCGCACCTTGAGTTGCTGGAGCAAAACGAGAGCAGCAAGAGTAACAGAGTGACGAGCACGCCTTGAGTTGCTAGAGCAAAACAAGAGCAGCAAGAGTAACAGAGTGACGAGCGCGCCTTGAGTCGCTGGAGCAAAACGAGAGCAGCAAGAGTAACAGGGTCTAAGTGATGATGCTTGGTGTGATGGGGGGCGCAACCGACTCTGGACAGGCAAAGAGATGAGATGGGAGGGAAACGGACAACATATAACAAAGCACACCTTGAGTCACCGGAGCAAAACGAGAGCAGCAAAGGTAACAGAGTGATGAGCGCGCTTTGAGTCGCTGGAGCAAAACGAGAGCAGCAAAAGTAATAGAGTGATGAGCACACCTTGAGTCGCTGGAGCAAAACAAGAGCAGCAAAGTAACAGACGGATGAGCGCGCCTTGAGTCGCTGGAGCAAAATGAGAGCAGCAGAAGTAACAGAGTGATGAGCGCACCTTGAGTCGCTGGAGCAAAATGAGAGCAGCAAAAGTCACAGAGTGATGACGGGGAGGTTGAAGGCACCAGAATTCTGGACATGCAGTCTAAAAAAGATGAAATGGATTCAGAAGGGAAACGGGCAATTTAAAATCAAGCGTACCTTGAGTTGCTGGAGCAAAATGAGAGCAGCAAAGGTTATGTTGGAGTGATGAAGGGGAGGCTGAAGGCACCAGGACCAGATGGGAACATGGACGTCGACATTGAGGAACAAAAGTGAGTTTGAATCGTCAACCTAAGCACTATCAATGATAAACTCAATGACATAAAATAAATTACCATGTTAGGAAATAATCATAGCAAAAGGGCTAAATTGGCGACAAACATGTATTACTATAGGCATCTGAATGGCCGCAAACTCATTGTAATGCAATATCCATGCAATCCTACTTTCTATGTTTGAATAATGGCTGAAATAAGGAGGAAGCTCACTATCGTCAGTGATTCAGATGGTGCTTGACGGAAAGCACATCGAGCTTGTCATGTGCTATTATGGGATACAGCAGGGCAAGAAGACTATGACCGCTTCAGATCTTATCAGTTAGTTCAAGACATATTGTTCTTATCTGCTTTGCTGTCGACTCACCGACTCTGGACAATGTGCAGATTTTTGAGGTGATGCATTTCTGTGCTGGCATTCCCATCATTCTTGCTGGCTGCAAGAACGAACTCAGACATGACCAACAAGTGATTGACGAGCTCAAGATGACGGACCAGAGACCTCTAGTGAGAGAACAAGATTGAGAGAGCCAACTACTAACACCGTGAAAATCTCGGCATGAACCCCATCTAGCGAGAGAACAAGATCGAGAGAGCCAACGACCACCAACGACTAGGGAATGACACAGGTGTACCCGTGGGTGTCGCAAGCATCACCCGCACCCGCACCCACACCCGCAGGTATACCCACACCCCCATGGCGGGTGCGGGTCTCATGGTGGGTTGGTGGGTAGTATAGTGGCGGGTGTGGCACAACAGTGCCCGCATCGACTGTGTGGACAGACGAGTCCATGCTGCTGCGCCGCGAAGACGAAGAAGTACCTGCGCTTGTCGCACCAGAACCCGTTCTGAAACTGTCTCCTCCATAACGGAAGGAGTGCCAGGCATGTTAGATGCGCTTGGGGGCTTGGTGAGGGAGGAGTGCTGCGCACGAGCGTCGTGTCGAGAGCGCTTCCAAATAATATCGGATTTCATACTAATGGGACGAGCAGAGCCGTGAAGCTTATAGTAGAGGCCGCATCTGTATGTATATAAGAGATAGGTACGAATATAGAAGGAACAACAAATGAGAACTTACGCGTTGCAAACGGTCTTGCCTTCATCGTCCTTCCTCCACAAAGGAGTTGCAACCAGGACTCACCACCTCCACAACTCGGACGAGTCCATACCCTTCACGACTAGTTGTTATTAGCAATCTTCACGATCTGTCCGAGGCTTGAACTCGACCTTTCGCGCTGGAAGACAGGCGCTCCTACGACATGATAGAATTGGTGATGGGTTTGAGGCGCCAGTCTAAGAGAGAGGAATTTGCCTGTATCCGGTACACAAACAGGTCGTCGTTGGGGTTGGCATTGGGATGAAGGCACAGTGAGATTGCAAAAGCTGTACGAAGGAGCAACACATAGTAACCCAAACACTCGGATTACAGTAGAGCTAGAATCTAGTGATTGTGTGATCAGATCTTAATAGCAATACTAGGGAGACAGAAGTATCATGCTACAGCGTGACGTGAGGAGCGGCGAATAGTGGTAGAATCACTGGCCAATGTCTGACTCTTGGGCTTCCTCCTGCCCCTGGATGCCTTTGCCTGAGGTTTGGCAATAGTAACAAGCCCAATAGCTGTGATACGTCCTCGCTCTGACCCTGGGCATCCACCAAAGTCTCTACACATGGTGCCATAGGAGTTGAAAAACACGGAGTTGAAATGGAAGGTTGTAGGCTAGTATCAACTTGAATGATAGGCCCCGGGGCTGCGGCTTCGGACTGCGGGACTGCGGCTTTGGGTTGCGGGACTGCGGCTTTGGTTGCGGACTGCGGCTTCGAGTTGGGGAGCGTCAACGGCTGTCTTAGGTTGCAAGGTTGAAATGGTTGCAGCTGCAGCTGCAGTTACAGTCGGATGGATGTTAGCTGCCTGTACCGGCAAGTTAACATATTCCAATGAGTCTGAATCATCGTTTGAGTCTGAATCACTGGCGTCCAGCGCGGCCATAACACGATCAAGTGATTCAGTGACTTGCTCCATGGTGCACTGAGTGTCATTGGATGGCTGCGTCTTGACGGTACCATCAAAGACGTATCCATTGATTTGCTCGACGACCGATTTGATGCGCTGGTGGTTCCACTTAACAACGAAGAATTTCTTGACTGTCTGAAAGAGGGAGTGATACGCGATCGAGGAAATGGCACCAACTCATCACCCGAGAATTCCTGGTCTGGGGACAGGATGAATATGATCTACAGGACATGACTGGGACCCTACCGATGTGACGCTAAATGCGATCAGGCCAGGAGTGCAGCTTGTGAGCTTCCACATCTTAGCGTAGGAAGGTGGTCCGCCACGTGCTTTGGAATACAATGACATCTTTCCGCATACCGCAACCTCATAGCCTTCAAAGCAACATATGAGTAGCCAGATCCGCTGTTACTAGTATAAACTGACCTTACCTTTGCGATGACTATCCAGTTCCTGAAGATTTTCTTCTCATTCACGATATGATCGGGGTAAAGTATGGGCGCCTTGAAGATATCATAGGCCTTGCCTTTGCCTGCTTCCCATCCGATCAAGTCTGTGACCTGTGAGAGGGAAGTTCGGTCGTATTTCGAAATGAAAAATTCATTGGGCATGTTGAAGATGCCGCCTGCAACAGTACGCAGGCTGTTTAGAAATGATGAGCGAGCTTGCTGCATTCCGCTCCCGAACTGATTGAAGTATTTATTATAATATTAAAGCCTTGAAGTGAGAAAAACTGTGCACCTGGTTGAAGAATGCATTTGTTCGCATCTGAGCGTGCAACGTGTGGTCAATGGACGCATAGAGTTCAGCAACGAGTGCATCCTTTGCTGTAGACTTCTTCGCATAACGATTTGGATTCGAGAAGTCGACTGCAGGATCAGGACAGTCTGTTTGAAAAATAACCTTGTCAGGGAGAAACATCTCGGTAGTTAATGCATATTTTTTCGCCAGGCTTAAAATGAGCTTGTCAACATCATTCGTCGTCGATGAGGCAGGAGCTGAGACAGCAGATTCTGATGCGGACAGTATCGCAGATGCTGTTTGCGACATTGACGATACCCTAGACGACAATGTTTGAGGGCGTTTACGAGAACGTTTCAGCTGTTGTGCAGCCAGAATGCCATTGCTCTCATTCAGAGATGCATTCCGCTGCTGGAGCTGCCCTTGTTGAAGCTGGAGATATTTGATATACTAATGTATTAACAAGTATGTTAGAATTTAGAATATGTGATACGAACAAAAGCACAAGCGTACCTGTTGGTAGTGTTCAATAGAGGCGCCACTGCTCGGTGGAGCCACAGGCTGACATTGGGTGCCTTCATCTGCCGAGTCTGAACCTGAATCAGAACTGAAGGATATCGAATTCGAACCAGAGTCAGACATTGAAGGGTGTTGAGAGGTGGGTCGTCGCAGGGTGTCAAGTCCGTCTCGCAGTCGGTGCCATTTTATGCAATCGTGTTGAGGCCATGAGGCTGCGACCAACAAAGTTAAATTGAACAGTAATTTACACGCGATGAGGACGTACATAATAATCATCGCAACATGTTGCAGGTCGATGTGTGATAGTACACGTTTCAAATCTACACATCAACACGTGGACGGATAAAGTCTTACGATTCAGAAATAATGAGGTCACTTACATATGTAAAATGAAGAATGTTTGACGAAAGGCTGTTTGTAATTGCCGTGCATGGAAAGGCCCATCAGAGCAGGCTGGACCTGGAAACCGACATAGACGTTAGCACAGTTGATGGTCCACCAAAGTTGGGAAATAAGTTCCTTTGAAGAGCGTGTGCTCCAAGATACCCTTAACACCGCCTAGACATCAACATGGTAGTTGTTCGGTTGCCCGAGCTTTCCATCATGGCACTAAGACTCGCGCACCATAATGCGACAGCGGACTAGAGAAAACGCTTTCGACGAAGAGTATGATGATGGGGATTATGTCACGGAGTGGTGTATGGTATATCTATATGTTTTGTTAGTATATTTTCTTATACAAAGTTTACAGCTCACCAAATGTAGGTTTGAAGCGGCCGGTGCTATTTACGAAGTGGTTAAGATGAGGTGTGACTTTCTTGGATGTGAGTATGTGCGTGATGGATGTTGCATTTTGTCGGACGGTGCTTGCGAATATGTGACGTTTGCATCTGTACTGTGGGCAGTCAAATAGGTAATGGTCTCGTCAGTTCCTGGGCATATGGGACAGTGTGAAGTGTCGCTCTCAAAGGGATGTGGCAGGACCTGGCTTACTTACAGGAGCAAATTTGCGGCTCTCAAGCCAGTATTAAAGCGGTAGTGGATCAAGTGCTTGGTTGATCTTGTAGAGCCTTGACTCGAAGAAACATGTCAGTATCTACAGTGTGAATTACAAAGTAATCTCCGTCTGTTTCCGGATCATTTGCGAGAGCAGCACCCCGAATGATCGATTGGACAGAGATGATTTCAGAGGATATGCGAGGTTTGGCTCGCACACGCCACAGTCCCATGTCATTATCTCGCCTTCGACGACTACTGGCGATACCAACATCATAAGGATGAATCAGCGCGAGAGGGAAATCAGTGTTGCCAATCAAGCAGCTGAACATGTACACGAGGCGAGCGAAAAATGGTTTGTCGGCAGTCTTCACGATGACGCAGTCATACCTTGGCAATCCATAGAACTTCGGGTTGCACCGAAGTAAATCTCGGTGCAGGCGCCAGTCGACTATTGATTCGTAGTTGACACGCAAGAAATGAAACACTGTTATCTAATAGTAGTGTATTAGTATAATGAATTGAATGAGAAGTAAATTAGCATACCATATCTTCTGTGCGCAGGTGAATACACTTTCCATCCGGCAATGGAATATTGTGCTGTGGTAGAAAGCCATTTAAGAAGCCATTTAGCTTCATCCGAAAGTTGGTGAAGGCCCTGTCAGTTCCGTGCGAGAGCATGATATCGGAAAACGAGTGGTTGCCTTGCCTCGAACCTAAATGAGCATGGATAGTAGTAGATTCGGGTTCCCCAGTGTCATCCAAGTCCAGCGCTTCATGAGTCTCCGGGTCGCAAGTGTTTCGTTTGTAGTACTCGTCAAGTTCATCGAGTTCAGTGCGCATAGATGTTGAGGTCAGAAGCCATTCATCATAGTGCAGAATCTGTAACAATAAAACAAGTCTGAATCTGCATGACAAATAGTTACAAGTAACAAACCTGAGAAGCGACGTTCTTGAAATTTGTACGTTGAAGATTATTTTTCGCAACGAGCCGTGCATTTTTTCATTTGGTTTGGTACTGTAGTTACGTGTCGCACCTTTCGATATGATATCGTCGAATATGTGAGAGACCAAATGTTTCTTTGGAAAGTTCCAATTTTTGAGGGTTTCAGGCTGTGATTGGGCAATATATTCCTAGTGATGTGTCAGCTGATCATCATCGAAAACCAGAACAATACAGTGACTTACGGCCATTATCTCTGAGAACTTTTGCACTGCCAACCTCCCAGCTGCGATTGTATGCTCTGTATGCACTTCTAACGAGGCATAGATATCAAACTCGATGTAGTGGCGAATGCAGCGAAGGAGTAAGTGTCCCAGTTTACAGCGGGACGAAGTAAATATATCCTGTGCGGCAAAGACAATCATCTAAATAGTAAGTTTGTGTTAGTGCCGAAAACCGCTTATAATGTGCACATGAACCTTTGACAGATCCCCGAGAACAGTACCATCAGTGAAATCCACTGCGACGACAGACGAAAAATGTGTTAAATCAGGCCATCGCGGAAGTCCATCAAAACTAGTAGGACGCTGAGTCAGAAGTAGCAACAATGTATCATGGTAATCACAATACATACTTTTTGTCGAGTTTGACAGCTGCATCGCGCCCGAGGTCTGAAATCCAAAACTTAACTTCCTTCCACAAATGATCGCCCCATAACCCTTCCTCATTTGTGTGAAGGCGGTCGAAAGAAAGTGCACGATGAACGTCGACGTGACGAACTCTCGAAAAGACATTCTAACAATTGAATTACATCAGTATTTGATAGATATCACAGCAGGAACTGCATACCTCAACATTTCGGAGCGAGAAAGCCTTGAGATGAGCCTCTTTTTCCTTCTCAGAAGGCTTCAATCTTGCAGTGCGAAGTACATCTTCAGATTGGTGGCGTGTGCGAAACTCGTGGGTAGCAAGAACGGACTGCTCGTCTTGCGGAACCAAGCAAACTGGACACGGGAATTTTCCCTTAAGTCCACGGATCAACGCCATGATACATCTACAATTTATACATAAGCCTCACAATAGTAAATGCATGTGGTACTTACTGTTCTTCATAATCAGCGCTTAAGATCAAAATAACAGGCCAGAGACGACGTTGGATTCCATCTCCACACTCAAACCAATAACCCGTATTCGAGTGCTGCGCAACTGAGGCAAGAAGCTGGTAAAATGACGTGTGCCAGACAGCATTTTTGAAGTCGACGTAGTTCTTCTTTTTCGCATGTTCCTGATTCTCGACAATCTAAATCAATACGGCAGTTAGCAATACTAATACTAACCCAACAAGCTTGTCAATGCAACTGACAATGGGCAGCCAACCGACGACGCGACCACCTCCCAAGGCAGTATTGTTGTTGCGAATGTGAACAGGTAGGTTGGCAATACGCGCAATAATTGGGTAGCCCTTTTGGGTCCCGAATGACGATAGTTTACTCTTGTCGGCATAAAGAATGTATGCCAGTGGTTTCGCATCTGAGGGAAGCTGGGACTAGTACAGTTACAACGGTTTGACATTGTACTATTAATTTAAAACAACAATAAAACAAGATTTGAAACATACTTGTGCATTCCAAAATGCATCAGCAGTCCATGGTTCGTCAATGAAACGTACAAACCTCTCTCCGTCGAATTTCGAGAGACGTTGAGCATCGAATACGAAATGAGGCGCGAGATATTTGTCTCGCAATAAATCGAGTCCCCAATCCCAGAGAGGGCGGTAATGCATCTCGAATTCGTGCACCTCACTGTCAAATGGAACAGACACTGTATCATTCTGAAACTGCGCACTGATAATCAGTTTATTATCATGTTAGTATTAGTACATGAGACAATACTCACTCTGGTATAACGTTGCGAAGCAAGGTTCCATAGGGAGCGAACCTCATCGTGATTTTGCAGCGTGAACTTATCATTGCCGCTAGCAGATCGGTGCACGAGATCCAGAAGGCGATTGGTTTGATCCTTCGTCATCGCAGCTTCAAGTGCAATCTCTGCTATTTCGAAGTCTAGCCGCGTGCGGAAGGGTTCCCAAGGTGTATTGTTACGAGGCACAGTATGTTCTGTCATGCGGCTGCGGGTGAACTCAGAGAAGTGGTGTACAGTGGAAGAAATTTGGCTGTGAGGATGATACTCGACTTTAATATCATCGAGCTCAGGATTGGGCTTGTTGGGACCAGGATCAGGCTCATTGGAACCAGGATCGGGCTCGTTGGGAGCAAAATCGGCCTCGTGAAAGTCAGGTAAGGCTGCGTCATGGTCCACTGGTGGGTATTGTCGAGGCGATGACCCTTGCATCTCTGATATTGACAGTCTCAGTACATAATCAATCTAATTAAATTGAACATACCAACATCTGGATCTGGATCTGCCCAGATCGCAGTAGCGCTCACTGTATTGCGATGAGA
Source organism: Suillus plorans (assembly GCF_016647745.1). Taxonomy (NCBI): domain Eukaryota; kingdom Fungi; phylum Basidiomycota; class Agaricomycetes; order Boletales; family Suillaceae; genus Suillus; species Suillus plorans. The sequence goes on from NW_024537556.1 coordinate 10,298, forward strand.
ACAATTAGAAACATAGTACTATCATTGAAACATAAGGGCCCACCTGCAATAGATGATTGCGCATCCTCCAAACGTTGTAGATTATTGCGAATCTCGCGTCGCTGCCTTCGAAGTTCTGTATGGCAGATATCAACTATCTATTGAGTGCATGATTGAAAGACGACTGATTTGAGCACTCACCTTTCTTCTTGGCCTTCCGAACTATATCAGCAAACTCCTCGTCCTCCAGCCGTTCCTTTTCTTTCTTTGCACAAGACTTTGAATGCGATCCTAACCCGCGCGCACGAACATTCGCCCCACATCGATCACATGTCGCGAGTTCTGATGCCCGTTGCTTTGACTTAGGCATTGATATCAAGTAGCAAACAAGCGACGAACAAGCTGATGGTTCAGTAGATTATTAAAGTGAAAGGCTGTTAGTAATGGAGTACATACCAAAAATCAACTGTTAAAGACAAAACAGACGATGATCAAGGATATGTTTCGTTCGAGTGTAATATAAGATACTTGGCAAAACTGTTGAGCGCAAATGCGATAAGTTTTGGATGGGAAAGAGTCTCGTTCAGACTGACTATAGACTCACAGATAGATAGCAGGAGAGAATTGATTCAGACGAACGGAAGTTGTGGGTATGCGATTTGGTGTACAGGCGATTCAGATTCAAGCCGAATGAAACAAGACAATTGAATCAAGGATGTCGTTTAAAATAAAGAGTATAGATGAAAACAGCACAAAGAATCGGAAACGAAGCGATGTACAGAGCCAGAATTGTTGGGTGGGTTGATGCACGTCCAGGCTATTAGGCCTTAGGCCTTAGGCATAAGTCATCGTACGAGTCATAATCTGAATCAGGATGATATTGAGACTCCGCCTAAAGCATCGTAATTCAGATCACAATGACTTTGCGGGGCATCGTAACACGTGACCATTACAATGCCGGCAAAGAATCTCCGACAAGGAATGATTGGGGAAATTACATGAAACTAAGAGCTTGTCCAGTTCGACGGCTCCTGCACCAGATTTGACGAAGATGATCACCTTAAAATTGTTAATACACATGACGGAAGATGGATCGTACTTGGTTGAACTCTAGGACATCTACTATAGTACTTAGTAGGCACTCATTTACATAACTTCCTGTTCTTCGCGTTCTCACAAGTGCAGAGTCTTATGTAACATCTCTTTTCTTAACCACAGAACTCGAATCCCGGTTTCTCATCCCGATCTCTCATTCATCGCTTCATAATTTGAACCCGCAGTGACCCTGCCAGCCGCGGCGCAGCGACAAAGTCGAGAAGTTGATGCTCATTCTCGTCAATACTTCCGACATGCATTACTCGGTCGATATTTCATATCATTTTTCTCTCACTCACTCCTTGTTCCGGGTCCTTGTACACGACATTGACAGTATCTTTTTTTTTATTCATCGACATAAATAAACAACATGTATCTCGCCGGTTTTTCATACCCGACCATGCAGTATACAGTTGGTCGTAATCAATTCAACGTGCTCCTGTAGGTTCTGCCTAAATTTCTGCCATCTGATAGCAATAACAATTCTGCCAAATTGTTCAGAATCGTGCCCATACTGAGTGTATGCAGCATATAAAACCTGGTCATCGTCCTACAGTGTTCCTCCATCCTCAGAGATATCATTTGAGATCCCCCTCAGAAGATTTCATATCACCTTTGCACAGAAATGCATTTCTCCTTCCTCGCCATTGTCGCTGCTTTGACAGCATCTATGTCTGTTAGTGCATGTAGCAATTTGGGGGGATCCTGCAGCACAACTGGAGATTGCTGTTCAGGCTTCGTTTGTGCACCTGGCATGAGTGTGAGCAGGTCGCTGTGCAACCACATGACTCACCTGCGCACCTTAGAGTAATGGACCTTCGGTCTGCCAGCCGTAGTCGACTGAGCGGCACGTCGCAACAGTGAGTCATTTCGCTGTTTTATTTTCTACAACCTCATTTTATTGCAAACACACTAGCG
>NW_024537557.1:0-11332 GCF_016647745.1 Suillus plorans
GATATGTCTTTCCTTGAACTGCACCTATGTAAACATCTCATTCTCAACAAGAAGACAAACTCACCATTCTCTCAGCCTCACGGAGAGCATCAATATGTGTTTCTTTACCCCAGAAGTGCTTAATATGTGAGTCCTTCTGTGATGGGTCAAGCACTATTAACAACAAGAGTGAATATAAGGCAATAGTGTTCTAACAAGCACATACACATAGCCATGATATATGCATCATTGTCTGCAGTTCGCTCATAGTACCCACAGATCTTTTCAACAGCTGCATTCAAGGCTGTATGAAAGGGCTCATACTTTGAACTCTCAGAATGAGACATCCAAGCCTTATGCAAGGCTTTGAGAGCTGGCAATGCAAGCTGAAGGGTTGAGCCTTTATCAGACGAGAAACTCTGCTGTACATTATCAGCATGCTGAGCAAACAGTCAGTGACAAGAGAGACATATCAGCACATAACACACTGCAAGAAGAGATGTGAATAGCTCCACTCATTTCCACTCATCATTATTGAGCCTCAACTGGTCAATTTTGCACGCTTTGCAAGGTAGGCTCTCGAACACCAAGTTCATATACAAAAGTGTTGACAAACTGATGAAACATTAATGTCATGTCAGTGTCAAGCTCATAGCACATACAGGTTTCATCTTCTCCACACGGTTGAGCATAACATAGGTTGATGACCAGCGGACAGGCATATCAAGCAAAAGCTGAGAGGTGACAAGGCTCGTACTCGGAGGACGGGTCTGGACATCCTTAAAAAGCTGTTTTCATTGCGCAGAAGATCGTGCCTTGATGATGTTAAGGTCGTACTCTCGTAGGATTGGATCTGAAGGACTTCGGCCTCAGCTCGTATGCTGTGCCCCTTTCCCAAGTACTGTCCCTTATTTCAAAGACTTAACGATAACGCGTCCGAAGGTCCGGACGAGTCTCGTAGTTATATCCGGATGACTTCCGGATATCGGAAACGCGTTGTCATGCATGATATGGATATCATACATGGACATATTCATATATATATATATAAAAGCCTACAGCAATCAAGCCTATTAGCTTTGTCCATGGGAGGCTTGCTTAGAGGCGATATATAGGAAGTTGAAGAAAAGAAGCAGAAAGACTTGAGTAATTTGTATTAGGATCTGGTTTAATTTTGTTTGCTGAATGTCTGAAGACTGTGTTTCTTACATAATCTTTTTCATTGGTCTATGATTGCAATTGTTTATCCATGTTTCATATTTATGAGTTGTTTACGTTCATCATGTTAGTTTCTCTTCTAGGGAAAAACTTACATAATGAGTTCACATGTGATTATTCAGAAATTGGCAAGATCAGCTTAGTCAAATCTGATGACTCATGAACTCTCTTCTCTGCTCAATTTGTCGTCTAGCACCACTATTTGCATATTGGTGATCAGATCGATCGGACTGAGTCAGTTCTATTTTTATTTTAATAGTATACATGTAATATTTGATTACAAATAAGTGGAGCAGGATATTCCAGATATTCATTTGGCACCTAGGTATCTTTCCCACGCCAAATGTATAAAAGGAGGGCCCTCTTCTCCACTGAATAGAAGGAGATTTTCCACTTTATCTGTCTCTCACAGAGGAGAATTCCCACTTCACCTGTCTGTCACAGGAAGTGCAAGGGACCAGTATTTCCCTCAGTTAGTCTACACTAAGATTAGGTAATCTTAGTCTTGTATTTACTCACTATTGTTAGACTCCAGCTAGTCTAATCACTTGTATTTAGTTATCTAGTCCTTAGGTGGTCTAGATCTGTTGTATTCTTGTTGTGATTACATCAGCAAGGATTTGTCTGGGAAAAGCTTAGTCAGCATTCCCATCTTTTGTTTGCAAGACCTTTCAGCCACAGCCTGAGGTCCAGCTTAGTCATAGGTTCTCACATCCTTCCAGCTTGAAGTATCTTTGTGTTCAGCCTACTCATTTAGGATAGTTTCTTATATCACTGTCCATTACCTTCTTCAATATATTTCAGTGACTCTCATAGGATTTTACCTATACTAGTCATTGTCTATCTTATTTCAGCAGTCCATCGCTTCAACCAAACGACCGACTGTATAGTCTTGCCTCCAACGAACAGCACGTTATCAACCGAGAAGTAGAAAATCCGTTGACCGTGTACTTGAGGAGTTGGCAGCTTTTGTCTTATCAAAGTGTAGTTGTGGTGTCACTGCATTTTACACGAAAACATATAAGACCCTCAAGTAACAAGACAGCGTATAAGACTAATCCGGACGGATCCGGACTAGAAACAAACAGAGTATAGACTATCTGAAGATAGAGGCGGAGACGTAGACTATCAGAATCGATCCGAAGTCTCAGAGATTGACAAGAGTTGTTTAGACTCAAGTCCGGAGGACAGAAAGAGGACAAACTAAGATGATATTCGAACTGAGGTACTACAGGAAATATACATGGGTTTATATACTAAGAGGATAACAGAAGGATCAATAAGCAAAGGTCCGAGGCTATGTATGAAGCATATGCAAAGCTTATCAAACACGAGTCGGAAATGAAGCATAGGATAACGGATCAGTAATCATACCGGTAATAAGTATAACCGAGACACCGGGAAGAGGAAATACCGAATAGGCTGTGTTTAACATTATATGAACAGGAAATGAATTAAGAAGCTTATCGGATATCGGATCGGACGCGGATCTATGCATCGGACCGGACCGGATCTAAGAGTCCGAAGTCCAGAAGAGAAGTGTGAATATATGGGATATGACAGTATCCCCCCCTTAGGGCCGATCCCTAGAGGCACAAGAAGCATCGGTCTGGACCGGACGAAATTAATGTGAGATGATGGAGAAGTCGATGGGGGGAGTTTTCTGAGTTCGGAATCGGACAGATATACACAAGGTAGGATGTCCAGGATTGATTCTTCCTTTCCCACTTTTTCCTCTATAACGCTCTATCGGATATGTCTGGCAACACCTCCGGATCTCAGACAACTGCTAAGCAGAAACTTCTGGAGCTTCAACAGCAAATAGCGGACGCGGAAATTGTGGCTCGGATGGAAGAAGAAGAGAATCAGAAACATCAGGAGGCGGAACGGAAACACAAGGAGGAATTGAGGAAGATTAAGGAGGCTGAGAGTCTTGTAGCAGCGGAGGAGAAAAGACGCAAGGAAATAGTAGCGGAAATGGTGAGTTTCGGATGGATATGGTGGATTTCTCTAATGGATGGAAAGACTCGTGCTATGTCTGCGGAAATGGACGGATCCTGCGCGCGTTGTGCTAACAGGGGACGGACTTGTCTTTGACGGATGCAGAGGGCAACGCTCAGGTGAGTCGTCCGGATATTTCGGATCCGGGTTTTGACGTCCGGATAGATCAAGTCTTGCGATATCTGCCGGAAGGACAAGGCTACATGTCCCAGACAACCCGGAACTGTCAAGGTGTCCAAGGGCAAGAAGAGAAAACATGCTGCCGGATCTCCATCTCCGAAGGGCAAAGGTAAGAAACACCAGAAGACTCCAACTCCAGAAGATCTGGAAGAGATGGAGGAAGAATATGATGACCAGGCTTGGGTGGCCACAGCCAACAATATAGTGTTGGAACTGGCTCGGATGAACGCACTTTTGGAGAGGAACATTCAGGCAGTGGAAGGCAGTAGGGCTGCAGCGGACCGGATGAGTTCTGGAATTGAGTTGTTCCTTCAGCAGCAGAGGGAATTTCAAGCCATGCTATTCGGACACATCTGGAAGGGGTTTCGGACGACTTCGGATCCGGATCCAGAGGATGAAGTGATGGATAAGGCGTCCGGAAGTGAAGATGGCGGATCCGGAGAGGTGGATGGGTCTATGGAAATGTAGGATTTTCTGGTCCGTTTCTGTTTCTTCCTTAAATGTACTTCAAAGTTGAATAGGACCGGGTTTGTTCGGATATGCTGAGTGGAAGTCCGATACTAGTTTGGATGCGTTTCCGAGCTCTGTTGCAAGCAACCATGAAGTTTCCTCGTCTGTTCCTTCATATCCGGACCATCGGACGAGGTATAGGAGTTGACATTGTCTTCTCCGACAGTCTAACTTGGAGTCTAGGATTTCGGATATCTCATATTCGGGTTCTCCGTCGACTTCGATCGGAGGCAGGGGTGTTGGATACGATTAGGAATAGTATTCAAGGATGCTGGTTCTAATTGCGAGACATAGAAAACTGGATGTACGGAATGCATGGAATCCGGAAGTCGGATGGTGAAGGAGTGCATACCCAGACAAGCTATGATTTCGAACGGACCTAAGTTCTTTTCCGAGAGTTTCTTGGACAGACAGGTGGAACAGAAGTATTTTGCTTTGACGAAGACTGGATCTCCGATTTTCAGATCCGGAGCGGGTTTCCGTTTGGTGTCTGCAGGACCTTGATATCTTTCTTGTGCGTGGGCCATTTCTTCTCGGAGGAACTGATGTAGTTCGTCAAGGTCTATTGCATAGTCTCGTGCGCGGGCGGAGGGGAGATCACGTTCCGGATGAATGGACAGGTTCGGATGATATCCCTTATTGGCAAAGAAGGGTGATACTCCGGTAGTAGCACTCGGAGCGTTGTTATAAGCGAATTCTGCCAAAGGAAGTAGTTCCGACCAGTTATCCTGCTGATAGTTGCAGTATATCCGGAGATATTGTTCTAGGGTTTGGTTGGCTCGTTCAGTTTGTCCGTCTCCTTCCGGATGATATCCGGACATGAAGTGGAGGACCATATCTAATGCTTTTCCTAAGGACCGGAAGAAATGCGATACGAATTCTGTTCCTCGGTCCGAAGTGACATGGGATGGAACTCCGTGCTTGGAAAACACATGGAGGACGAACAGGTGAGCGAGGTCCGGAGAGGTAATGGTGTCGTGGGTGGGGATGAATATGGCTTGTTTCGATAGACGGTCTATTACGACAAGGATGGCTGTAAAGCCGGATGAATCCGGAAGATGCTCTATGAAATCCATGGAGATGGAATTCCAAGGCTTTTCCGGTATGGGTAACTACTTTAGCAATCCGTATGGTTTATGTCTCGGAAACCTTAGCTCGGCCACAGGTAGTACAGGACTTGGACATAGTCCTTGACATAAGTACATATTCCTGGCCAAGTATACTCGCGTCAGATGAGGTCTAGTGTCCGATTTTGACCGAAATGTCCGGACAAGGGGTGATCATGAGTATTTCGGAGGACGCAAAGTCGGAGGTTATTGGATTCCGGAACATATATACGGTTGTCGCAGCGGAGGAAACCACTATTGTCTACCGTCCATCTCGGATCCGAAGGTTCCGGAAGATGATCGGACGTGATAGGGTCATTGGGAAGTGCGGTCAGGATGTCTTTCCGGAGCTGGTCGATATCTATCAGAACGGCTGCCCTAAGAACCGGAGTTGCTAAGGTTGAGGCTCGTAGGGATGAAGCTAACTGTTCCGAAGTGAATACTGGACGGAAATTATGAGGGTTGATTCAAGCGTAGTCCTTATCCCCTCTTTAGGATAGACATCCCAGCGTCTAGTAAGGGAATCTGGTTTAGCTCCGAGTTTTCCGGGACGGAAACAGATGACAAGGTTAAACTGATGGAGAAATTCCGACCAGCGGGCCTGACGGCGAGAGAGGAGTTTTGTGGTAGAGAAGTACTCAAGGTTCTTGTGGTCCGTGACAACGTCTATCGGCTCGGCAGAGCCTTCAAGGTAATGTCGCCACGTCCAAAAAGCTTCATGGATGGCTAGTAGTTCCTCATCGTGAGTGTCGTAGTTGAGTTCCGGATTGGAATCCAGTGCGTAAGCACCGGAGCGGACGTGAAAGCTTTCTTGAGTGTTTCAAAAGACTTCCAACAATCATCGGAAAAGTCCCAAGTAACCCCCTTGCGGGTAAGACGGGTGAGCGGAACTACGATATCCGAGTAATTGAAAATGAATTGATGGTAGAAATTTACGAATCCGAGGAAGGATTGAATATCCTTAACTTTCCGAGGTTCCGGCCAATCGACAATGGCCTGGACCTTCTCGGACGACATGGTCAAGCCGTCCGGAGATAGGAGGTAACCAAGGTATTCAACGGATGTGGTGTGGAATGCGCATTTTTCGGGTTTAGCATAGAGTCGATGTTTTCGGAGATGGAGGAGAACTTCTCGGACATGTTCCTTATGGGATGCAAGGTCTTGGGAATGAATGAGGATGTCGTCCAGATATACGATAACGCATACATCCAGCATATCAGCAAACACGCTATTGACAAAGCATTGGAATGCGGCCGGAGCATTAGTGAGACCTTCCGGCATCACCAACCATTCATAAGAGCCATAGCACGTTCGGAAAGCAGTCTTCCATTCGTCTCCTTCCGCTACCCGGACAAGGTGATAAGCGGATCGGAGGTCGATTTTGGTATATACTTTAGCGCGGCTCGGAGAGTCTAGAAGGTCGGTAATGAGGGGTAACGGATATCGGTCTTTCTTGGTGATCTGGTTAAGTCCATGGAAATCTACACAGAGGCGAAGGGAGCCATCCTTTTTCTTGATGAACAGGACAGGAGCTCCGTGAGGAGAGGATGAGGAACAGAGGAGTCCGGAGGAAATGTTTTCATCAAGAAACTTCCGGAGGGCTGCAAGCTCAACTGCAGATAGAGAATAAATGGTTCTGAGGGGTGGACTAGCTCCTTCTTCTAACTCGATTTTGAGATCGTAGGGACGATGAGGAGGAAGTTGGCTAGCTTTGCCTTTATTGAACACATCCGAAAATTCATGATATTCCGGAGGAATTCCGGATAGGTCCGGAGGATTGGATGAAAGGGTAGTGGACCGGAGGTCTACACCCGGTCGGACGAAGGTAGATGCTGAACTGTTCCGATCCTTCCAATTTGCAGGCAAGGCAAAAGGCAACTACATTTATCAAGGAAATATTAGGGATGGTTTTATCAGCGGAGGTTCCGGATGTAGTCGGAGGAGGTAAATCTTCCATCGGAGGAGGGGTATCCGGAGATGGAAGCGACGTCGGAGGTGTCGAAGGCATTCCATGAGAAGTCGTTCGGAAATCGATGCTGCCCGAAACCCAGTCAATCAACGGATTGTGTAGGGTGAGCCAGCTATATCCTAGAATGATAAAACAAGAAGAATCCAACGGAGTAACGTAAAACGTATCGGAGGTGACTACACCGGACGGAAAATGAATAGGCAAATCTATAGCTTCGGAAATCATATTATTACAAGTACCATCAAACAAACAGAGAGAAAGAGGAGTTATCGGATATGTAGGGATTTTATTTTTTCAGACGAAATCAGAGTCTATAAAACAATGTGAGGAACCACAATCTATTAGAGAAGGAAACGAGGAAATATCAGGAAAAGTAGGAAGAGAAATGTATGGACATAGAGAGTTCGGATCGGAAAGTGAAACAGCGTTGAGACGTAGCTCCATTGCGCGGGTAGAGTCAATGCAACCCTCGCCCCGCGCGGAGTCAGGAGGGTTGTGGACTATTTTTTTGCCTCATCGGAGGCCTCCAGTTTGGTTTCTGGAGCGACTACTGCAGCACAGCCTTTGGCAGCGCGCGAAGTCGACTTAGTGCATTCCCGAGCACTATGGCCGGGTCCGCCGCAGAATAGACAGAGTTTATTATCCATCCGTCTCTGACGTTCTTCGGACGTTAGCTTTCCGTCTTTACCTAGCTTGGAGGTAAGGTCCAGAGCTTTAGAGGCGGAGGAGGATGCGGAAGTAGCGGGTTTGTCGGATTTGAATCTCGCAGATCCAGATGGGTTGGAACTCGTCCAGTCCGAAGTGGGTTGCTTAGGTGGATTGGAGGTGGTGGGTTTGGTTTCGCGGGTAACTTCTCCCTTCCATTCCCAGTATCGTGCGTCGATAGTCTGGGCAAGGGTCTTGTATTCGGAAAGGGTAGAAGGCTTACCCATGCGACTGATTTCATCTTTGATACGAGCCAGAAGTCCGTTATAGCATTGGCGTCTTAGGGCACTGTCACCCCAGCCACGGACTTGTGAAGCAAGACGCTGAAACTCAACAACATATTTATTAATGCGTTGTCCGTCATGCATGTGAAGTTGTTTCGAGTTGTTGTTCCGCGTCACCGGACGGATCGTGAGGTCCGAAATTGGTTTGTAGTTCTAGCATGAACACGGAATAATCATCCATCCAATCTGGACGATCATCGGAATCATTGGAAAGGAGGTCCGGTTTGAACCACTCGAGTGCCATACCCTTAAGGTAGGATTGGGCGAAATTGACTTTTGCCCGTCCGGTACGGAAAGACTTAGGTTTGCTTTGGAAGTGGAGCTCGCATTGGACGAAGAATGCACGAAAGCTTCCAAGGCTCTGTGCCATCGAAAGTATCAGGTTCACGGATCTTGACTTTGGAGTCTTCGGATGAGACGGTACGACAGTTGTTGCGTGTGAGGTTGTCAATGGCTTCGGAAAGCCGGAGCATGATGCGGTCTTGTGGGTTTAGTCCGTCATTTTCGTCGTCATCATCCGGATCATCATCCGGATTACCTCCAAAATCATCCAGAGGGTCTTCATCGTCGGGTCCTTCATCATCCGGAGGTCCTCCAGCAGCAGTACGTGTAGGCATAGGAGTCACTGGATGCGGACGATTCAAGAGTTGAGAAATACTTTGAGCAGGACCGCTTGAGACATGGCGCTGCAAGAAACTGGTGAAGGCGTTAACTATGGAGGTTGGATCGCGTCAGCTGGATGACAGTCCAACTGCGTGCAGAGCGGCTTGGTTTACTTTAGTAGGAGCCATGATATGAGTAAGTGTACTTGGAAAGGTGTGAGTTCGAATATACTGTTAAGGTCGTACTCTCGTAGGATCGGATCTGAAGGACTTCGGCCCTCAGCTCGTATGCTGTGCCCCTTTCCCAAGTACTGTCCCTTATTTCAAAGACTTAACGATAACGCGTCCGAAGGTCCGGACGAGTCTCGTAGTTATATCCGGATGACTTCCGGATATCGGAAACGCGTATAAGACTAATCCGGACGGATCCGGACTAGAAACAAACAGAGTATAGACTATCTGAAGATAGAGGCGGAGACGTAGACTATCAGAATCGATCCGAAGTCTCAGAGATTGACAAGAGTTGTTTAGACTCAAGTCCGGAGGACAGAAAGAGGACAAACTAAGATGATATTCGAACTGAGGTACTACAGGAAATATACATGGGTTTATATACTAAGAGGATAACAGAAGGATCAATAAGCAAAGGTCCGAGCTATGTATGAAGCATATGCAAAGCTTATCAAACACGAGTCGGAAATGAAGCATAGGATAACGGATCAGTAATCATACCGGTAATAAGTATAACCGAGACACCGGGAAGAGGAAATACCGAATAGGCTGTGTTTAACATTATATGAACAGGAAATGAATTAAGAAGCTTATCGGATATCGGATCGGACGCGGATCTATGCATCGGACCGGACGGATCTAAGAGTCCGAAGTCCAGAAGAGAAGCATGAATATATGGGATATGACAGATGACAGATGACATCAGCAACAGCAGATAAAATCATTACAGGAATGACTTACTTTAACTGCAATAGCTCGGACAAGGCCAATTTCATCATGTCGGCCATTCTCTTTGACTATAGATAGTGTGGGATGCTCAGGGTCGTAATAAGGGGCTTTGCTATATGTTGAGATGAGGGCCCTTGTAGCGAGGTGGATAACATGAGCCAAACACCTAGATACTTGTTAGTACATGCTCGACTCACAAAAATATACCTACCTGATACGGCGCTTTTTTGGGATCCACTTGATACCAGTCCCCTGCTTCACTCGCAAGGCAAGCTCATTGAGCATTGTGTCGTTGTTTGAAGCATTATCACAGGTAATATGCCCAATCTTGAATACATGCACAGTTAGTAAGCAAGACTGGACAACAACAAAGCTTACTTTATGTGTGATCCCCACTTAGTCCACAATCTTGTATAAGGCTTGTCCAAGGCGCTGTCCATTGTGGGAGTTGTTAAGTATAGTGAAGCCAATGACGGCACACTGAAGCTCCCAGATGCCAGGTGACGACTCCTCGATCCAGTGACCAGTGGCAGCAAAATACCTGTCGACATTGCTTGCTTGCCAGGCATCACATGTCAAGTTGACTGCACCTGACACAACTTTACTCTATGCAAAAATGTCAGTACACGAGTTGTAGTTCTAATACTAGTACAAATATACATTAAGTCTTTCCTTGAGCTTCATCATCTGGTTCTTGAATAAATCCATGATATCACAATATGTGGCCTTGCGATTAGGTATAATGACACCGTTCGTAGCACGAGATGCGACATCAATCATTTTTTGAAGCTGGGATGGTCAACAGCCTGGATTGGCTGAAAGACATCAATCAATGTAAAGTATGCCCTAATGTGACTTAAGTACACACCTGGCTAGTTGAGATCAACCACTCAACAGCAGCTTCGCGAAAGAGTGCAGCTGTGTAAGGTACAACAACAGTATGTTTAGGAAGTTCTGTGACGTGACCATCAATGGAGGTTTGCTGTGCATTGGCGATTGTGGCCACTGTCTTGCGAGCCTTCACATCACTCGGTAGCATGGATGCAAAGTTATTGTTGGTGCACCATTTTCGATAAGTATCCTAGGAGGATATTAAAGTCAGTACATCAAACAAACAAACCACCATGAACATACAAGGTGTAAATATGCAAGGTGACAGCGACATGTTGATGCATCACTGACAATTTGATGCGCACGACCTTTTTTCCTGCAGTATATCAGCTAGATGAAAATATAATAACAAAAAGTAAGAACTTACTTGCACACCTCACAGTCACACACATTGCGAGTCTTCCCATCTTTTGACTTGTGTCCATATGGCTTGCTGAAGAATGCACTGACATCGAGGGTCTTATCCTCCTGGCGTATTTTGATGTCAGCTGTGGTGGTGTCCTGGACAGCGACATCCTCGAGCCATTGAGATACAGTGGGCGCTGCAATAGAAGTGAGATGAGGGCAGAAACATATATTGAAGAATATACATACCAGATGTAGTACTACCCTCATGTTCAGCGAGTCCGTCAAGTCCATCGAGTCTGTCGAGTCCATCATCTGTTGTATCCTCGACATGTGAAGGCGCTGTTGATGCCACATCACGATCTGAGTCACGGTGAGCAAATTAATGAGTGATCCATCAAAAGAATACAAGAAACTTACCTGTGAGACCTGGGATGCCAACATCGCCCGCATGACGCAAGTGTTTGCCTGTGAGAGAGGTTTGCAAACACATAATACAAAAACTGGTGATATATGTACTTTGTTGTGGTGCACCCTCCTCAATTTCAATCTGTGCCATCTGATAGCACCTTAGTGCTTCAT
>NW_024537558.1:0-8557 GCF_016647745.1 Suillus plorans
AGCGCGCCGATAGGTCGAAGAAGATGGACTTGGGTAGGCACGAGAAGGCGACGATAGATCGAGATCATTCATTGTTTGGACAAGTCGAATCACTCAGAACGCAGTGATAGCAAAGAAACACGGAACCTTTTTTTCATGAATCAGGTCGGCCGCGGTGTTTCGCGAAATGTTGCCTTGCCGCAATTAGAGTTCTATGTCAGCCTAAGAGATCTATAAAAGCAACGGCACACCGTGCTGATATGATCCTTTTTGTTACACCTTCCAGTTTCGAGCTCATCTGTGCCGTTACTAGTAGACGTCACGGTATCCCCTAACGCTAGCGGGCCGTCGCCTACCTCACCGTTCCACCAATTTGCCGGCAACGGACAAAGCCTTAACAACGTTGCCTACCTCGCGCCTTCCTAACCTAACCTTGGTAGTCTGTTGTTTGTCAATATAAATTTGACATTCGTATCTTCACAACCAACCAAGCCGCAACCGCCGATTATAGAGTCACTGGGTCTAGAAAAGATAGAGATCAATAGAAGAACAGGTTAGTAGTGTTGCTTCACTACCAGAGTGATTTTTTGATATCTTTGTCAAGCACAGTCGACTCTTACAGCATCGCTGATAAGCTTGATAAAAAGTTTCTACCTGTACGGACCCGTTCATAAGCTCTCATATTTTATGGCTCAAAGCGCCACTTGGGTTTCCGTGATGACAGCGGCAATTCCCGACGACCGATCACAGCTTGTTCAGGCTTCCCTGTCTGACGAAACTTCATCATCAGCTGTCTTTCGTCTTCCTTCTATCCATCATTCTTTCAATAATCAAGGTCTTTTCGATACCACGACGATACCCCGTCCAGGAGCGATGGACTTTGCAACTGCTTCACATCAGCCAATGTACAACCAGGCTGACCTCGATCAAGCATTTAATTCATTGCAGACAGTAGACAACTCTTCTCCATCTCACCATTTGTCTCAAACAATTCCTCAACATAACTTTGATCATTCAGAATCTCGAGAGGTCTCAGATCATCCCTCCTATGATCTCTTTTCAAACAATAATAACAATTTTGCCTCTCAGCGGTACCGCGCCAATTCATCTTCCTCTTCGTCCCTGGGTCCTCCTTACGCCATGAGCCCAGACGGAGTATACTCGCATGCATCCTTTGGCGACTCTGTTCCATCATTTGGCTCCAGCAACACCTACGACATCATGAACAATGTTTCGTATTCCAGTGGGAAGGTCTCTCCATTGACACCCAATGACGCGATGACTGGCATCCAGCAATCTCCGGTCTTCCCCCACTCCTTGGGTATAAACGGACACCAGAAGGACTTTTCCAACGGCCACGCATACCCGGAACTCCTCAACGATCGCCGTGTTTCCGGTGTTAGCGGCGCTGGCTATCACAATGACTTCTCCGATGATTATGGCATGAACGGCGGTGCAGGCTATCCTCCATCGGCCCTTCAACCATTCCAAGATCGCATGCGCTTGCAACCTGACAGTCGCTTTCCCCATTCTGGCCTACCTCCTTCGGTCCCTTCGCATATGGGACACAGCCCTGATATGTTCCGTGGCGTTGCTCCGCAAGCAACGCACTCGTTCCGCCCTGACTCTGGCCTTCCTGGCTACGACGACGTGCAATATTTTGGAAACCCTCATGCTGATATGTCCCTCCGCATGTCCAACATTGGGGATGGTTTTCCTGGGATGAGAAACGGGCATCCTGGTATGGGCTCCTCCAATGACCTTCAGGCTTTCATTCGGTAAAGACTATTACGTTAAATTTACCTTCAGAATCTCATGCCTTTGCTATTCAGACCCTACCTCGATCAATACGTACGGACGCCAAACCGCCTCGCGTTTGGCGAACGCACTGTCATTGTCATGTCGAGCAGGGTGGCGCAAAAATCATACGGCACTGAGAAACGCTTCCTCTGCCCCCCTCCAACGGCAATCATGATTGGCAACTCTTGGTGGACTGACGTGATACGCCGCGGGGAAGAGCCAAAACTTTGCCCTCCTCGTGTGACCGGAAGAGACAGAGTGCAAAGAATCTTGAGCGTGCGTAGATTCACTGTGGTTCATGATGGCTTTTGACCGTGATCCTCCAGTATGTATAAACCATGGTTCAACGATTTCACTCTTCCATCGTCTGCGTTCTCAGACCGTCTCGACGAAGTACCTCTGTGTCTCCGGTTCAGGTTCCTCTTTCAAGGGTTCTGACGGCGCCCCTTTAATGGGGATCGATACTCGTGCGCGATCTAGCACGCCATCATTCATTGCACGTACTGCTAGTTGGGGTCAGTTTTTCACTTATGCTTTTTTTGTCTTCGCTGACGTTTTCACATTAGATCCGTTTGTAATGTACATTGTCGATGTCAACAAACCGGCCGGCGGAATTGATACCCCTCCCCCACCACCTCCACAACCTGACTACCCTTCACCTCCACCAAATGCCATTCCTTTCACCAACAACGGCACCCAAATACCAATCTATTACAACCAGACAGTGGTGCTACAGTGTCTAGTCTCGGGCGTCGTATCCCCCGTCTTGATTATCCGGAAAGTTGATCATCAGACGACAGTAGTTGGAGGAGGTCTTCAAGAAGGCGCAAAGGGTGTTGCAGACCACTATTGCTCACCAGGCGAAGTGTGTGGTGACCCAGTCTCGCAGCTTCATAAGATCGCCTTCGAAGTCTACGACTCAACGAAGGGCATGCCTGAGCCTGGAACCCCCGGTACAACGGGCGCGTTCTTGTCGTGCATGGGTGAAAAGGTTAATACCTACCGTCCAATTGAGGGTCGGCTGTGGAACAACCCGCCGAATGCAGGGTCAACATCCCCTATCCTTCCTGGATCTCCCGTAGTTTCAACACCAGCGTCCATGTCGGGCGCCGATTATTTCGGGCAGGGCTACTGCAAGCGAGCCAGCATCACCGTCTTCATCAAATGATTTTTCAAATGACGGCGGGCGGGTGAAGAAGGCGAAACGTTCAACATCAAGTGCCGGTGTTATCAAGAATCCAGGCCCGAAAGGGCGGCGGCGCCCGACCTCCGCCGGGTCTGCGTCTTCTGGACGTCGCGGATCTTCCACTGACGCCGGCGCATCATCGGGTGCACTTTGGCAAGTGGATATAGGCGAGACGAGCGTCTGGACTATTGTTGGCACAGGTACTACGTAATTTTCCATTCCCAAATGTGCAAAACTTAACTTTGAATTTGTCAGATCAAGTGCGATACAACTTCTATGTACCGCCCGTGTTGTTCGACAACCAGAATGCGCCTCAAACAGGATCATTCCCAATCCCGTCGAAGCCCGTCACTCCATTCCCGGCAGTGGTGAAATACCTTCCTCCTGACCGTGCTGCGGAGGCACCAAAGTCTAACTGCGCACAATCGCGTGGCGTCTTGTCGAAACCTAATCCTCACATATCAAAAATGTTGACTGTATACGGAGAAAACTTCAACAAAGCAGACCCAGTACACATCTTCTTCGGATCAGACCCTTCGCCATATGCCGAAGTGAGGTGCACCGAGGTGTTGGGCTGCCTACCTCCAGAAAACCAAGTTGCGAAACGCCGCCCGATTATCATGATACGACCTGATGGCGTTGTATTCCCGTCACCTGTTATGTTCCCTTGATTGTATTTATCGGTATATCCTCGGTGCTTGTTTGTGGAGGCCTGGTCTGCCTGCGTGGATATATCCCTATAATTTCGCGATTCCCAATGCTTTGAACATGTTAGGATCTGATAGTTGCTATCTGTACACCATGGACCCGACTAAGTCCCAGCGCAAGACAGTACTATGTAGCCCCCTTGTATCATATCTGTTAGAAGAATTTCGATTTGATGTTTCTATCTCCTGTTTGTCGCCTCTAGGCAGGATCTTCTACGGCAAAGACCGTGAAACTGCCTTGTAGCCTCTTTACAGTTGTCATCTTTATCAGATCTGTGCACTGAGTTGGACTCTTGTACGTTACTTTTCCATCATATCAACATATTTGACAGCGGTACGCCCACCTATCATCGCTCTACACGCAACGCGTTCGTCGTATCGGGTGCAAAAACGCTATCTAGTAATCACGGCTGTTACAAAACCCAAGCGCAATCAGAAATCGTTCTGTCGGGTCCAAAGCACCATCTAAATCACGGGCGTAACTTGCAGCTTGCCAGCATTCTTTTTGCATATTCCTGCAAGCGACCTGTTCCAATTTGGCTCCAAATCCCTTCACCCTTCACTCCAGAATCATGGGTTCCCAATACAGTTTACACCTCTTGTTCTCTTCCGCACCTCGTCGCGTATGGCATGCATACATCGAATATCTATGGAACCCGCTTCCTGGCTCCTGGGTCACCCAGGTCGCATATTCATTCCGCATATTGGCGTTCCTGCTTATTCTCCCAGTCGTCGTTCTGACACTCCTGGTGCGTATCCAACCCTGCTAAATTTGTAGATCCTCGCTTCTTTCAATTATTGATATCTCGTTAGGATATTACCTCCTATGTAATCGCACGCACTCTCGGTATTGTTGACGACGTCAAAGCGTCCACAAGCGACCTGCCTGTTATGACTGCTGAGGGCACGCCCTCGGTCCTCGTTGAAGATACGTCATCTGAAGAATCGTTCCCCGCGGAGCAAGGCAGCTGCATATCTTCGGTTCATCGGCAACACAATACCGACATGAAGAGTACGGGAGTACAGGAAGAAATGAAGCTCCAGGCTTACTTCACGGGAGAGGAGGATCTACGCTTGTCGAGTGTTGGCGTTCTCTCGCCTTTCCCGTCTCAGCCACCGTCACCTGTTCTACCCCACGAGAACTTGTCTGGAGAAGATGGATCGATGAGAATGGAAGATCTACGTGATGCACAGGATGAGCCCATGAT
This sequence comes from Suillus plorans, assembly GCF_016647745.1. Classification (NCBI taxonomy): domain Eukaryota; kingdom Fungi; phylum Basidiomycota; class Agaricomycetes; order Boletales; family Suillaceae; genus Suillus; species Suillus plorans. The sequence continues at coordinate 4,881 of NW_024537558.1, forward strand.
CCTGCGACGACGGGGCGCCCAAGCGAAAAGTGATGATTAAATCAGCCTTTTTGGAATCGCCGCTAGAACTACATATTTTTTGCACCGTGTACGATGACATGATACCGATCAACGTCCCTTTTTACTCTACAGCTACAGTGATATCGATCAAGAAAACCAACTCGCAAATAAAAAAAACTGGCCAAGACGTCAAGTGAGGCGATCAGTAAAACCGTAGCTGATCTCTGGTGAAGACAGGTGGCTTCCAGATCAAATTATCGGCATAAATCCGACGCCTGCGTTTGTTTCGCACTTTTTCATGTTTCTCCAAAACGGCTTCCGAGAGACAAATGATATGTTGTCCTTTGTAGTGTTTAAATAGCTGCAACGTTGTGCACCTGCAAGCAATTCATTTAGCGTTACATCCCAGAGAACAGGTTCTTTCACACACGTATTCATAATATCCGCATGGGTGATAGACGTCTTCTGCGCAATATCGTCAATGCTCAGCTCATCTGTCGTATTGATGAGCAATTCCACGATGACCTCCGCCCAATATGCACGGTAACCGAGTAGGCCCAGATCGCTCAGGGGCTTTTCAGGGCTGCCAAGTTTCCCCTCTTTCTTACTCAACTCGTAAGAAAATTCGATGAGCAGCTTGCCAAAGCCGTGGCGTTGATGCTGCGGTAGCGTCAAGATACATGCGACGTTGTAATTCTCCGCCGACTCTTTCTCTTTCGAGAAGTAACCGATAATATGGCACCCTGTAGAATCTCGTAGACACTGCGATGATAGTCGGTATAACATAAATACAGAATGGCATTGTACACACCATGACATAATACATGAACGGTGTCACGTCATAGTACAACGTCTTGCTATAAGGGCACAGTCAGATAATTGAGCTTCGTCGTTACCGAGAAGAACTTACTGATCTAGAAAACATTTGGACAATAAACTGAGGTTCCGACACCAGCTTAATTGCCGCTTCCCATCAAGTTCGAAGACCGAAATGTCTTGGTGGCGGTAGATCTCGTTGCCAGGTGGATGAAATAGCGTACAACGTTGTCGGTGGCGCGAGAGCATCATGGGCGACGGAAAATATGCGAGACAGAACTCGCAGATGTATAGCACGGGTAAATGCGCATATTCCTTTGGATATGGACTGAAGTACCACGCTTCGACCTCGTGTTTGCCAATCTGTAGACGGTTTAAATTCTTCACCCGCGCAATTTCTGATATTGACTGGGTCATCGAGCCGGATGTCCGCAGTTTCTCGATTTCTTGTTCTTTGCTGAATGAAGAAACGGGAGGGGGCGTCTCTACTTGTGCACCATTGACGTTAAGTTCGAAGGTATCCCCTTCGCCGTCGACATCCATCTCGCCTTCTGCGTCTACATCATCCCCTTCAATTTCTTCTTCCTCTTCTTCCTCTTCATCATCAGTTAACTTCCGCTTCAATGATGGGGCAGGTGATGGCGAGGGAAAAGCAGAGCGGCCAGGGGTTGAGGCAGATGTGGGCGAAGCAGCCGCAGCCGCATTTGATGTCGCTTTCTTCAATAATGACTGGAGCGAGGCGCCTTCCCCGGTGCTTTCTGCAGTGAGCCAGGCCCAGCTTTCTTGCCCGGTAGCACCTTGGGACGGGGCCACTCGAGGTCCCTGCTCAAGATAAGCCGAGATCCCGTTACCCACTCATCCAAACGCTTGTTAAACTGATCCCAGTGGACAAAGTACTCCCATTTGTCTTCTGGTTTGTCGGGTGCATCTTCCTCTTCTTCTTTCACACCACCTCGGGCATTTGTGCGTTGTGCTGACGTATATGAGTTCACGGGTTTATCACGAATTGATAGTATTTCTGCAAGCCGCTCTTCCTCCCCGTCTGGGGTTGGACGGCGGATGTAGATTTTGCACCCAACAGAGACGGTCTGAGGAAAGAATTTGATGAGTCAGCACTATGGAGGCCTGTGTGAATTGAAACTGCGGAAATTTACTTGGATAGTGTACGTTCCTCCAGGTGTGATGGATGCGGACTCCTGCGAGCCTTCATTGTTAGCATGTGCAGAGACCATTCTCGAGCAAAACGGCGGCGAAAGCTGAGTGCTAAGGGAGAAGAGCAGATTTTGCGTCGTTTGTGTCGACTTACCGAGTCATGAGGGGAAAGTTGAATTTCGCTTACTCAGCCTACAGCAGTGCAGCACAGCAACCTTTGCTTCCTATTTCACCAACACAGGCCGAATGTCACGGTTTAATTGTGAACAAAGGCAACGCTAGACAACAGCGCTTAAGTCTATAGGCTACGGTTCCTATGGGCCAATCTGAGACTGCCTCCGGGTTGATACCATACTAGCAGGAGGCCTCATCATTTTTAGGAGCTGTAGTCTATAATTTGCAGTGTGTTTCAACTACTTCGCTTTTTAGACATCGACTGCCAGGGGGCACTCTCCAAGTTAGTTCCAAGCGTACAGATTGAGTTACACCTGTAGATTCGGATCATTAATGCTAAAAGCACAACAAAAGCCGTGCAACCGGCGCTGCACGATTCTTCGTCGAACGCATAATTCCGTCGAGTGCGCGCGGCGTCAGATGGTCTATTAAGATCTGATTCTCTGTGAGATCGCCGTCCCTACCTAGACCCGCCTGGTGATGATGAAGTTTGAGCTCATTTTCGGGAGTTCAAAAGGTGTGGTGGCCGCAACGATTCGGAAACTCGCATCTTCGGAAAGACATATAACCCATGGCCGCGGTGGAAAGTCTGAGTACTGTTTGTGATAATTAGCGGCAGGGTAAGCATTCTCCTCGCACCCGACGAATTCTGATGTGAATGACGATAATGGAGCTTACCAATTTCTATCGAGCAAATCTCGCAGAAGTCCCGGAAGTGAGCCGTATGAACTTACCACAAGCGATGCATCATCTTAACTGACGGCAGACCATGAGGGCATGGAGTAGAGAGAATTTCCGGGCCATCGCTCTTGCAATGTTCCAACTACCGATCAATGCGCAATGGCCAGGCTCTAATAGCGCCAGCCGGATGGACCTAGCGACTGAAACGGTTGAAGTGGGGTTACATACCTCGTGATGGGACAGCATTGGCCTTTGTTACGTCTGTGGACATAAGGCTACCGCAGGCAATCGAATAGCCCCACTCGAACCAATTTAATTCTGTCATTCTATGTTATTGCTCATGAGCTGCAAGAACAAGCAGAAGGGCCTGACCAGAAATACATGATATGCAGGTTACACCCGAGTTATACCCCTTGGATGTCGGCCTCACTTTTCTTCGCGGAGTTTTGAAAATGGCAGTGCATAACAGAGTGTATTCGCAACCGCAATTATGATATCGATGTGTTTTTTTTGCAGAAGATTGGACAAGATAGAATGGGGTTGGGAGGGTACAAGTCTTCGATACGATGACGACAAAGGGGAGCACTTATGAGTCACAATGAAGGGTCATGGAGGGATCATAGTAGTAGACGCCACGATGCTAACGCCACCAACGTGGCGAGGGGTGCGAAGGAGTGTGGCCCTGACGCCTCTAGCTCGGAAACCTGACTCGGAGGACAGGGTCGGAGGCATCCCGCTTGGCCAGTACCAGTTGGTGTAACCTTAAACATGGTGGCTTGACTCGTTTTGCCCTGGGAACATAGTGCGCTGTCAATCGCATTCAATTACCTGTGATTAAACTGCCAAGAAATCTT
>NW_024537559.1:0-4875 GCF_016647745.1 Suillus plorans
CATTGCCGGGCTCCACCCAATGATCAGCAGGGAAATCGTTTGCCGATGCCAAAGGGGCTGGTTGTTGTACAGAACCGCCGGCACCAACCATCTGGACATCGTTGATGTTGTCCTCTTCCTCTTGGATAGGATTGGGGTGCCAGATATCCTTGCCTACAAGAATACATTAGAATAGAAAGTAACCGGAAACAAAAGACTTGCCTTTCATCTTGGATTTCCCACCCATCTTCTCTCCGGTGGCTTTGGACCGGATGGTCTTGGAGCAAGTGGCGACTGCGGCTGCAGGTGGTGCAGTGACGGTGATGGGGGTAATGGCGGTGGAAGAGGTGGTGTGTGTGCTCTCTGTGTTAGTCCGGATGCATGCCATCTTCTACAGATAGCACAATGAGCAAGTCAAGGCGATCTCACCTTTCTTCGTCAATCAGGGGCAACACTCAACATTCTTTGCCAGACATCTGTCACAAGGCAGATGGGGTTCATCAACACGGGGCTATGGAGAATTAGTTTGGTAAAGCATGGCATTGACTGGAAGACACACCGGTTGTGGCACTTTGCCCTTCTTACTGGTGGCCTTGCCCTTGGGCTGCATGGACTATTCAATAATGTTAGCGTTTTATATCACCTGTGCTATGACAAGCAAATCCTACCAGTTTTTGTCGTTTCCCTGGTCTGACAGTGGCCTGCATCCGGATGAGCGATAGACTGGCAAATGTGAAGAAGAATAATGAACTTGCCTTTGGCCTGCCTTGTGTATCATCATCCTCATCCTCCAATTCATCCTCTTCATCATCCTGAATCACAACCTGCTGACTTGCCTTCGATGCACTGCCCTTCTTTTTTACAATGATTACAGCCCTACGAGTTGATTTTGGGGGCTGCTTGTTGCATTAGTAATGTTGAATATCTCAACAAACAAACTTGCCTCAACGTCTGAAAGATCATCTACATCGATCCCCTCACCATCCTCATCGCTGTCATCTTCCAGTGCTTTTGCCTTCCCCTTCCCCTTCCCCTTCACCTTGTCATTGTCGGTAGTGTCAGTGTCAGACAAAATTTCCTTCAACTTTGGGGCAGGCTTCCGGGCCCAATTGACTCGAGGCAAAGGAGGGCTGCTGAGTCGGCATTTCCGGTTTGTTGATGGCCCTGCTGCTGCTGTCCCACCGGGTGCTACATCTTTGGGTATGCGAATGCTGATATGTGGCGCCGGTACCAGCGAAGGTGCAGAGGCAGGTACCAGTGCAGGCGCAGGTACCGGTGCAGGAGCAGGAGCAGGTACTGGGGCAGGCACAGGTACCGGGGCAGGAGCAGGAGCAGGTACCGGTGCAGGCGCAGGTACCGGCGCAGGTGCAGGAGCTAGTGCAGTCACAGGTGTGAGTACAGGTGGGATGAGGAGGAATGTGCTTACCAGTAGCTGCAGGTGAAACAGGTGGTGCATGACCCAATGTCTTACTGTACAATGGATGCTTCATGCACATATCCTGATTGTTACCAAGACGGTTCCAATCCGGTACTACCACCAATTGTGCAGTGCGCCTCTGAGCACAAAAGATCTCAGCTGCAAGTGACAGCAGGCCAGGGGGAACATATGAAGTGTCACTCCCATATGAACAAATCACGACATTCTGGGACCCTAGTGTCAATACAGGCAACTGACAGGACGACAAACATACCACTTCGCGAGCAATCTCACAGCTCAAGTCCATTTTCTCGTCCTCAGACTGCGACTGGAGAACCTCTTGAACCATCTCATTGAGCCGGGCAACAAGAGCGATGAGAGCCTGGTTGGCAGCAGCAGCAGCAGAAGCAGAGTGAGAAGACATGGTAGTGAGACAATTACAATAGAGAGCTAGTGGACAGGTCACCCAGAAGAGATGTGTAAAACAACCACACTTATAAAATTTTCAATAACCAGCTATCCGGGCCGACTCAGACATATCCGAGTCCATTGTTCACCTTCATTGTTGACACGTCATCAGTTATGAATTTTTGCCAACCAACCTGTGAGTAAATCATCCGGTCGCAGCCTTCTGTAGAACATTGATTCTTCCAGTGCTATCATGAGGACCGTGGATTTGTATGACCCATTCCAGAAAAAAAGAAGGATGCAATCATCGGCGATTGCTCAGCATAATCTACATGTATCTAGTGAGGATGTAGGTAAGAAACCATCACCTCCCACAACATACCAGTTGACATTATCCGGCATTCCAGTATTTAGCATCTTGGAGCCAGGGAGAGAGGAGCGCACTTACCACAACCCTTTCATGGTTTGTTCAAGCATGGGCGAATGTGAGTTCATCTCATGCTAAGCGATGGTAAGGACAATTCATATTGATTTTACAGATCTAGATGTCCTGTCAGCTCATGATGGGTGGAAAGACGGTAAAAGATTGAAGACGGTGAACTTTGAAACGGCAGATGACGGCCGGTCATTGGACTTGGGATTTCCTTCATCTGATTACGACCGGATGACCAACAACCACAACCAACCACAATCAGACATGTTGGATATGCAATTCCCCACCTTGTCTGATGATGACCGGTCAAATGGTGAGATGTTGGACTTGGGATTTCCCCCACAGCCGGACGATGAGGATATGCTCGATTTGGGGTTTGATATTGACGTCAGTGATCCGGCCGGCAACACAGGCATGTAGCTGGAATCTACATCTCATATACTGACATACTCATTTGAAACGATATGTGACTAGAAGATGGGGCTCTTGAAATGGGCTTCAACACACATCTGGCAGATGACTCGCTGGATAAAGGGAATAATATTCCACCAGAAAAAAATCCTTTAGAGATGGGTTTCGAGATGGATGTGGTGCATGTTGATCCGGATCAGTCTTGTAAGCCTTCTTGATGTTCCAGATATTGTTCTAATCATTTAAATTTAGTCGCCATCAGTTGACCAGATCCCATTGGATTTGTAATTCAACGGGCTGTAGGTGATTTGCGTGTGGCAATGCACCGGTTGCATATGGACCGGGCTGGTCATGCAATGTCGCCGGACGAAGCCTTTGCGAGAGAGCAAGTTCTTGACTGCACACAAGAGTTATTGTTGGCATGTCAACTGATATTGATATCTCGACTTTCAACGTGAAGTATATATTTACAGTCAAATGCTATCTACACATATCACTAGAATACTTGCTTGCAAAGATCCAAATTACTACAATTGCATATACTGAGCTTTATAAGAGGCCTTTGTACTTCTATGAGAGCACTTTGGCTCTGCATTGGTAGTCTGGGCTTCAGATCCTGTGGCTTTCTTGCCGGTGGCCCTTCTTGGGGCAGGGGGCATTGGTTTGGGCACCGGTGTTTTGTTAGTTTTATTCTTGGCATGGACACCTGATGTAGGGCCAAATGCACGACTTCTAGAAGGATGTTGCGAAGGCACAGGATCATTGTCATCATTACTGGTTGATTGTGCAGAACTGGTGCTGGTGTTGTCTTCTGCCTGTCCCCTCCCACTTGCAGTCAGCTTGGATTTTTTGACTGGTGGCCGACCATCGGACTCTAAATCAGATTGAATGGGAAGAGCCCTACCCCTCTTTTGGGTTGATTTTGATTTAGGTGGCGATGGGACCGGTATGGATTTCTTGACCGGTAGGCTAGTATCTTCCTGCTCTGAAGCCGGACTAGCCCTGTGGCGTGTATTGGTCTGTTTTGCCTTTGAAGGCGGTGGTGGGACCGGTATGGATTTCTTGACCGGTGGGCGAGTATCTTCCTGCTCTGAAGCTGGACTAGCCCTGCGGAGAGTATTGGTCCATTTTGCCTTTGAAGGTGGTGGTGGGACTGGTATGGATTTCTTGACCGGTGGGCTAGTATCTTCCTGCTCTGAAGCCGGACTAGCCCTGCGGAGAGTATTGGTCCATTTTGCTTTTGAAGGTGGTGGTGGGACAGGTATGGATTTCTTGACCGGTGGGCGATTTTTGATAGATTTCGACTTTGGAGGTGGTGATGGGCGGTCGTCATCGTCATCGTCATCGTCATCGTCATCGTCATCGTCGTCCTTCTCCTCTTCATCTTCATTATCCTTGTCCTCATCCTCACTACTAGACGGCTGTTCCACCCTCCCGGTGCGCTTTCCGGTGGACTTTTTCACTGGAACCCTGGGTCTCATGTCAGAACTATCGCCGGAGATTATCTCTGCCAGTTCTCTCATTGTCTTATCATCACCTTCCCAGCCTTTAAATTCAAAGGTTGGGTGAACCTGGTCCTTCTGTCTTTGACACCACAACTCTAACAGCCGGTCTGCATCAGCCAACCGAATCTTTGACAGATCATCGAGCTTCCAACCAGTAGGTAAAAACTTGGCTGCAATAAAGTCACCCTGAGCCATCCTCACTGAGGCCCAAGGAACAGACACCTTTGGTTGTTGGCTGCACAATCCTGAAAAATAGCCAGTCAGTGCATCAACTCCAGATGCATCATTTGTGAAACTGACTGTAGTGTTTTGTGAGGAACGTTCTTATAAGACACTTTTTACTCTCTAGGTTAAGCTCTTTGACGTCCGGTATGACCGGAAGCCCATAGCTATCCACCTCCAAAGGATAATTGTCCTTCTTTCCGCCTTTCTTCCTGCTCTTCTTCACCTCCCCCTCATTATCATTGTCATCATTATTCAGGTCAACTTCTGGTATCACCCCAGGTCGGATAAGTACTTGACTAAATGGCGCAAGATTTTCAAACAGAAGCTCACCAAACTCTTCCACAGCATAGGCATTCCACTCTGATAACATGGACTTCCAGTCCTTCGTATCGGTAAAACTATTGCCCTCCAACTTTTCATTGAAGTCAATTCTTTCAACCGGATCAGTATATCTTTACCGGTTGAGTGTGAAGTGGAACTCACCCGTTGATCTGCAC
>NW_024537560.1:0-3950 GCF_016647745.1 Suillus plorans
AGAGAAAGAGAAAGAGACAGAGACAGAGACAGAGAAAAGAGAGAGAGAGAGAGAGAGCAAAAAAAAAACACGAGCTTCAGTCACAAATCTCAGACACGTTCTCAGAGAGACAGAGAGAAAGAAAAAAAAAGAAAATCACAGACAATCAGAGAGAAAGACAGAGACAGAGAGAAAAGAAACAAACAAACACACAGACACTCAGATTCACAGACAGAGACACAGACAAAGACACAAAAAGAAAAAGAGAAATTCAGACAGACAATCAGAGAAAACAGAAAAAGAAAACTAGTCTTGCTAGTCGTCAGACACAGTGAGCTCAAGGTATGTGCTAGATGTTCACACAATGAGCTCGAAATTGTGCTGGTTGTTGAGCACAGTGAGCTCCAACCTTGAACTGCACTTGCTGGTTGCGATTCACACTTCACTCACAATTTTATTCTGAGAGTAAAAACAGTGGGGAACTGCTTGTTTTATTGGGCAAAAAGCTGGTCCTTATATAGACAAATTTGGTGGCTATACTACTAGTTTCTCGTACTTAAAGTTGTAACTTTAGTTCGATAGTACCAAGTCACACGGTATCTTTGGTCAAAAGTAAATATTCATAACTCTAGTTGGTATAATGATGAGTCAGCAAGAGCTGTGTATGGCCATGGGTCAGGTGACCCTTGATGACTCAGCTAGACAAGAGTGAGAAATGATTACATATTGTGTACATATGTTTGTGAAATCTGTGGCTGATGAATTATTGGGCATAATGACATAGGCGCGTTTAGTGATTTGTAAGCTTTCCCACAGGGTAACCTTACGCAAACATATTTTTCACAGTCACCTGATATGTGTGAGAATCTTCTGAGTCATCTCATGGCTGACTAAGCAAAACTCATCGCAGAATTAAATGTACAAAAATATTCAGTCCGCTCGCGTACAAACTCGTAAAAGTGAAAAAAGCGAAAAATATTCCCTTAGCCTCAGTCTGACTTCAGTCATAGAGAAAATGATTTCATAGGGTATAGGGCTCATAGGAGAGTGTTAGTCATCCATGCACCGAACCAGTTTGGTGCAGGTCACCACTCGCGTGGTTTGCGCTTACGCCGCGTAGGGCCATGTGTTTTTCGCCTAGATACGCTTAGATCTAGAAAGTTTGCTGTGAGTGCTGTGAGCACTGTGGGAACTGTCGAAAATGTTGACGTCTGTGATGAAATTTGTGGTTGACTGATGAAATAGCAAGCTATGGATGGTAAATACGACTATCATGAGGCCTACTACCGAATCATCCAAGCCATCCAAGAGCCATTCGATCAGACATGGGCGGATTCATTACTTGAGTGGTGGAATATGTATGTATTATTTGTATTGATCTGTCACACGTTGCTGAGTTCTCGCAAAGGTTGTTTGGCGACAAGGCAGGTATACCAGTCTTTGACGTTAGTGATGATGACAACGAGAAGAAGAAGATTTGATCAGCATGCAAAAACAGTTTGCAAGTTGTGAAGCGCGACTTAAGGTTCGTTATTTTTAATAAATGATATTTTGCTAATGTCTATTTCAGTCCGTATCTTCAGACGCGCAAGGTAGTACCCTACCTTCCGATCCTGGCTCTGATACATCTGTGATCAATATGACTTCGACTCCTGCCACTACGCCGCCTCCCATTGAAGAACCTGCACCTGTCCAGCAAAAGCCATCCCCAAGCCACGTCCTATCATACCAACTTCTCAGCACAGTGGTGACTCCGAATGTGGATGCTGAGCTCCACCTCGCACCCTCCCTTTGGCACCCATCCCATCGGGTTCAGGCACTAGCGATGCACTGCCTCACACCCTCCCTTTGGCTCCCATCCCATCTGGCTCAGGCACTGGCACCCGAACATCTAAGAAGCGTGGCAGGACTAATGTGATGGAGTCCAATGATGAGAGCTCACTGACAGAAAATGATTCAGATGTCCCTGCCCCATCGATGCACCAAGAAGGGCAAGGGCAAGGCTACCACCACCACCACCACCACCACAGCAAGAGGAAACGCAAGGGCCGGAATAGACTTTAGTACGTGCTTGATGTCCCTTGGGTTATTTGACTGACTATGTGGTTTTTAGCACTGCGGCATCATATTCCTGTTTCCTTGCTATCATCGCATCACAGCTTCAAACGGACTCAGCATTTTTCGTTATGATGCACGACTACTGGACAGACTCTCACTCGCAATTGCACTGGTCATTTCATGTTGCATCACACATACCTGTATTTCACATGTTTCCATGCTCAAATTTGTCGTCTACTACATGCTTGTACGGTACTGCAATGATATGTGCTTATACAACACGAACAGTCTGGTGAGGTGTGATAAGGTGCCAGCAAGTACTAGCAGGTGCTAAGGTCTACAGCATGCGGCTTTTCATCCATCAAATGATCTCACATATGACGGAAAATTGTCATCATGATTGACCAGTGCTGAAAAATGAGTTCCTATATAAGACTTTGTTTCGGTGCTCTGGAGCTGCTGGTACATTCCGACTCATGATATGACCTTATCTTCCCATATCTAGGTTGTGGAATTTTGGTGATGATGATCAAGAAGAGAACAAAAAGACAGATGAGTTTGAGGAAAGTACCGTGTGGACTAGGCCATCTCGTCGCCGACGATGGTTCATTGCATCTGACAACAAAGATAGTTCAAAGTGACTGTTTTTCCTGTCACACAATCCCACACGTGGATGCTCTCATCATTCGAAGAGGTTGCAAGTAGAGTGCCGTCGTGCGAGAACGAGACTGAGGTGACCGGTCCAGCATGGCCCAAGAAGGGCTCACCGACTTTTTCCTGTCGCACGATCCCACACGTGGATGGTCATGTCAGTCGAAGAGGTTGCAAGTAGAGTGTTGTCGTGCGAGAACGAGACTGAAGTGACCAGATCAGTATGGCCCAAGAAGGGCTCGCTGACTGGTTTCCCTGTCACACGATCCCACACCCAGACAGTGCTGTCCTTCGAACTGGACGCAATTAGAGTGCCATCGGGCGAGAATGAGACTGAGGTGACCAGTTCAGTATGGCCCAAGAAGGGCTTGCCGACTGGTTTCCCTGTTGCTAGATCCCAGAGTTGAATGGTGCGATCATTCGAACAAGCTACCATGCAGGTGCCGTCCATCGAAAATGAGACCGAATGAACCAGACCAATGGCCCCCCTGAGCACACATTGAACAGCTGGCCAGTTCTTATCACGTCCAGATGCCACATGAAGAATATCCGGAAATCGTGCACAAAGCTTTCGCAATAGAGGAGTGTCAGCAGGTAGGAAAGGGAGTGCTGATACATACAGATGCGGTGTGCTGCGCGAAATGATGCCGCCAAGGACTTGAATGAACTTCTGTATGTCCATAGCAGTCGACGAGACATCTTCAAATTCCGAATGGCCCTGTGTTTGCATTGTTACTAGATCGGATACTCTGCAGCAATATACTCACCTTTAGCCACTGGGAAATGAGTGGAAGGGTGGGAACTGCATCGCTCAGCGCATTGATCAGGGCCAGTGACTCTAGCCAGAAAAAGACCTGTTCGTTGTCAAAGAATGATTTTACTTCTTTTGCAAGCTCCTCATCGAAGGTTGTGTCTTGTACATGCGAAGTCCAAAATCGAGAGGAATATGACAGATGTGGAAGGATGCGTGTTTGAACTCGTACTTGCAAACTGGAGTCTGGTAGATATGACGATTTTAAATCACAGATGTTGAAGTGAAGACTGTGTTCCATCACTCGAAGTGACGCGAATGCAAGGTCATGTTGCACCTTTGACAAGTCGACGAAAAACTCTCCGCTGGATGATTTGTCCATTAAGAAATCATGGAAGGATGCATGAAGGGGTCGAATTGGGGCATTTGGGTTAGTGGTGCCACTGAGGAGGGAGCCCATGTGTTTTAACATAAGCTCCATGTCGAAACGGTCTCCTCTCGCATGGGAAAA